>NC_054373.1:94596148-94896148 GCF_017654675.1 Xenopus laevis
ATCGTTCCACTTCGATATTCGAAGTCGAACGATTTTAGTTCATAGTCGAATATCGAGGGTTAATTAACCCTCGATATTCGACTCTTCATACATCTGCCCCTAAGTGTTTGTAATGTAAAATGTGTAAGGCTGTGGACATAACTTTTTTTTTTTTTTCTACTTTGCTTCAACAACTTGGTGGAAGATTGCCTTCATTTGAGTGCCTGCTCCATAGTATTTTTCGGTTCATCCGCTCCCCATCCTGAGTGCTCAGAGCGGTGCGCCACCTCCCTAATGTGGTAACTACTTCAGTTTTTTGGAGACCCGCATTCAAGTTTAATCATACCATTTTCTTATACTGATGCAAATACTGGTCATCTTCCCAATCACTGGCTTTCAGCAATATAGTCGCAAAGGATGACCATTGGTTAAAAAGCCTTTTTATAGGGCTACTGTAACTCCCTTGTTCAACATAGCTATGAATTTATAAGCACCAACATATTCTGCAGTGCTGTACAATAAATGTGTACATTGAACATACAAGATTACACACAAAAACAACACATAACCAATGCTTCAGGTAAATATAAAGAGGTACAATCTAAAGTTCACTAAATAGGGCTTGTAACAAACATTAAAAATCTATTGTCGGCTAAACAGCAAGATTAAACTTGTGCCAGGTTTGGCCTTTGTGAGGTACATATTTAGATTACAAGTGTAAGAGTCAATGGCAGATGTATTTTGAACAATTTAAACATGCTAATAGCCTTCATAATCAAGTTTTTTTTTCCGAGGGTTGTGTCCAAAAACTCAATCAATTGAGAAATTAAGAGTTTTTTTTTTACAGGTTAACCCCAAATTCACTGATTTGGGATTTTCCTTAAATTAGAACCCTTAAAGGACAAGGAAAGTCTAAAATAGAATAAGGCTAGAAATGCTGTATTTTGTATACTAAACATAAGTATGAACTTATTGCACCACAAGCCTAATCAAACAAATGATTTATGCTTTCAAAGTTAGCCACAGGGGGCTGTCACCTTGTAACTTTGTTAAACATCTTTGCAAGACTACGACTGTGCACATGCTCAGTGTGGTCTGCTTAGGGACCATCATAAACAAAGCTGCTTGAATTCTGCATGGGTGAATTTGATCTTTGATAAATAACCCCCTAAGACAGGGGTCAGCAACCTTTACTATCAAAAGAGCCATTTTGCCCCCTCCTCCACTAAAGAAAAATAGTCTGGACCCGCAAAACATAACAGCTTATAAACTTTTAAAAGTTTTAACCTTTTTTTCTTGTCTTGAATGTGTGACCACATTAAGGACCATGATGAATCATCTTGCTGCGGCTCTGTCTTGCCTGTCACTCCTGGGATGTCTATACAGCCCTCGTATCTGCTGGTGGCTTCTTGAGTGTGTGACCATGGTAAGCTAAACACTAGCTTACCGCAGTAGCACACTTAAGAAGCCGCCAGCAGGTGTGAGGGCTGTATAGATGACGTGACAGGAAAAGCCGCAAGACTGAGACGCAGGATGAAGAGCGGGTTGCCTACCCCTGCCCTAAGATCTGCTCATTTGGACTTTCCCAAACAAATCTTGGCCCGATTGGCTGATCTGATGGACAAGCATGGTCCTTATCTGGTGAGATTTTCAAACCTCCCTGATTGATATCTGATGTCAGTTGGATGGGCCCTATACACTGGCCAGTAAGCTGTAGACTTGGCATAGAAGGAACAACAGCAGCAGCTTTTATCAGCGCGTGTATGAACATATTAACTTGCATAGCTGTTACATGTGGCAAGAATGGGAGTGAATACTTTAGTGTGCAATATGTTTTCTTTGTTCTGTAATTGCCTGGTTCATGTTCAAAACACCAAGATCGTATAACCTCCCACTCCATACAAACCATGATGTAATGTACTCTAATAGTGTGCCTGGTAGTTGCTATGGGAACACTTGATTTGCAGTGGAAAGACTGCCTCTGTTGCTATTTGATAACCACCCTTTTCCCTGTTTCTATGGCACCTTCACATTTTGTTGCTATAGAGATTTTGCTGGTACAGGACCAGTTCCCACTGTTGCTATAGGAACAACATCCATCTGTCTAGACAACACTGCCAGTTATCTACTGTTTGTGGTCACGAGGACTTGGCAGATGATTAAATTCTCATCTGTCTGCCTTGGAGCATAACTTTTGTTAAAAAGCTGTTAAAACCATGTGCAGAGGGGTTGCTATACATTACTGTACATCTGCCAACTGAAAACAGAACCTTGACCTCTAAATAGATTTTTTTTTTTTAGTGTTGACTTGTTCTAAATGTACTGGAGGAGATTAATTTTTTACCTAAAATAAAAATGTTTCATGGTTTCAAGAAAAAAAATGGGGCCTTTTATTCATATTAACATTGAAATACAGGTATGGGACCTGTTTTCCAGAATGCTCTGGACCTGGGGTTTTCTGGATAACGTATCTTTCCGTAATTTTGATAGAAAATCATATAAACATTAAATAAACCCAATAGGCTGGTTTTGCTTCCAATAAGGATTAATTATGTCTTAGTTGGGACCAAGTACAAGCCACTGTTTTATTACTACAGAGAAAAGGGAAATACTTTTTCAAAATTTGTATTTGGATAAAATGTCAATGGGAGACAGCCTTTCTGTAATTCGGAGCTTTCTGGATCCTATACCTGTACAATAATTGTGGAACTAGTCTAGCCCTGTTTATATAAAAATCAGTGTTGGTGTTTAGCCAGTTTTAATTTATTACTCCTAAATTGGTCAAAACTCAAATGGTTTTAAGTCTTACATATTTTCTATTAGTGGGTTTGAAGAGGATCTGTATTAAGTGTCTTAAGATTTACAAAAGGAGTGAAATTGCTAAAAATAAACAAAGACCAATGTAGCAGCAGCATATGGAATTAACTAAGCATTTTCCACAACCTAGCAGCCATATAAACATATTAGCCTAAAGGTTATTCCCCAACCATACCCATAAAAGTACCAATCTATCCATCAGAGCTGTACAATGAAAAGGTGCTTACAGCAAACATACAGATTACACAAGAATGTATTCAGGAACAGTTAGCTGGCTAGGGAGGGTGATCCATAAAATAATTTGTGTGGCCATACACAGGGAGATTTGCTTGTCGATGTTGCCAAACGAGCTTATCTATCCCTGATATGCCCAAATTCAGATGGGCAATATCTGGCTGATCTGATTGTGGGCCCTAGGGCTAAACGAACGGATCAGAATGGAGGCTATACGGGCAGTCTGATCAGCTGGTCGGATAAGCTGCCGACTCGGTCTGTCGGCAGCTTTTAGCGGCCCATGTATGGGGGCCTTTAGAGATATAAGGAAACTGCAAATGCAAATTAACCAGCAACAAAAGGCAACTGGAGATCTGTCCAAGGGTTTTTTTTTTTTTTTTACATATGCTAGTGTCCAAGAAATAGTTTTGTTGTGCCTTTTTCCCTCAAAATAGGAAATTCTTAAATCTTCCCTTTGGTGTTTCTTTTGCTTTTGAAATGCTTTACTATAGCTTGAGTAGTGAATGAAGTACACAGAGGGGGTGGGAAGGGGAGAGGTAAAGAATTAAAAATAACAGCTCCAGTGCAGATTTTTTGCAAAAGGTTAGTTTGTTAGGCTATGCACATGCTTTTATTATAGGTGAGCAGTGCATATTTGTACCTGTACAAGTCTAGTTCTGACCAAGCAAGTGGTTTAAGAGTACATGACCACCTTTGTGCATGACCACCTTTGGAGAGGTTATGAGCTGTATGTCAAAGTTGGAGAGTAGCAAATGCTCTGACCCTACTCATTTGAAGCACTTTTAATATGTTTAGATTTGCAAACATAAAGAAAAATCAGATTTCTAGAAAACAGTAACAGTTTCACCCTGTCAAGACATCAAGAACATGAATGGACCCGGAAACTGGTACACGGTCTTGTGGGCCGTCTCACAATCAGGCTTCATGATGTGCAGCACTGGTATTCCTTGCCTGTATATGTCTGCTTTCTAACCAGAACCTTTTACTGAGGATGCACTTTTTGGATCATTTTTGGATTCTGCTGTATGCCAAATATTCCAAAAAAAAATTTGAATCTGAATCCTAATTTGCATTTTCAGATTTAAAAATAGCAACAATTGTAAAAAAATGTTTTGTGAAGCTGTGCAGAGCTTTAAAGTTATGACTAAGGACTTTGATTTATTTCAGTTATAAAGTAGGAATTAGCCCAAATCCCTAACTGAATCTAGCCTATTTATTAAAAATCAAATTTGAGAATTTTACAGTTTTTTGAAATTCAAATAAAGTTTAAATTTATGAAACTTTAATATTTGATTATTTATTAAAAATCAAATTCATATTCTACACATAATTTTCAATGGGTCTACCAACTTTCAAAATAATTTGAAAACATAAACTTGAAAAAAATCTCTTACGTCTGACTTCTACATGAACTTGGCAGCTTTTAGATGCTGAATTCTTGAATTGGAGCTTTTAGAAACTATAGTGCAAATTGATTTGAATACATTCTACATAAAAAGTGCCAAATAGCTACTTCCAAATAAACAGTCATGGTCCCATGCTTCCATGCCTTCGTACTTTGTTAGGCAAATCAGTACCATCTTCACATAGAGGGTGCACGCAAGACAAGACAACACTGCAGCCACATTTAAAAACATGCAATGCAGCAAATATTAATTAACCCCTGCAGTGCATAATTTAATAGTCAGGAAAATATAACATTGTGTTATAATCAATTACCTTAAAATATCTTAATAATCTTAATTGTTTTAGGCTTTCCAGTTTAATCCTGGGAAACACCTTCAAGACCCAAGAATATTGTTAGAAATAGTTATTTATTTTAAAATCTAGTGTACTTTAAGACTGCTGCCAAAGGCCATCAATGAGACCCCACTATAAAATACATGTCCTGTGCCATAGGTTAAAGGTCCTTGATGTACCCAGTCTAAAAATTAATAAAACAACCATATGGGGTTTACCAGCTGCATGGATTTAAAACACAGCAACAATTGTAGGGAGAATTATGAGCAGAAAAACCTGGCTTCTACCACTTAACCAATTAGTCCCTGCCTCAGTCTTTTGTGCTGTTGGAGCCATCTGTCACAAGGGTGAGTCCGTTTGCTGCACTATGTGAATGGCATCTTTTCATTCCCCACTTCCCCAACTATTTGGTGTTGATAATTTATTTATGCAAAGCTAACAAACTAGAAATTACAATATGGAGAGATTCTGAACAGGGCCGCTCCTGCCATGAATGGCCAGTTACCAGTGCCGGCAAAAAGCCGCCTCTGGTAACTTTAAGAGCCTAATTTCCGTTTTTTAGAACAGAAATTCGGCTCTGATAGTGCAGCGAGCACAATAGTGTTTGCTACACTAGCGATGCGGCCCCTCCTGGACCTGCTCCGATGTTAATTGTTGAAAGCGGGAGGGGGAGCGGCATTGGGGCAGCCCCTGAAGCGCCGCTGCTTCTGAATAAAAAGCCAAATAACTTAAAAAACTACAAATAATAAAACATGAAAACCAATTGCAAATTGTCTCAGAATATCACTCTCTGTATGATACTAAAAGTTAATTCAAAGGTGAGCAACCCCTTTAAATGTATTTGTAAATGTAATTGAATGCAGTATTTGTTTATCCTCTTCTTCCCTCTGCATATAAATTTAAGACATGCACAGTATCTAACTCAAAACATTTATTTGTTCAATTCATCCATAACAATATAAATCACATTAATTCATCAGCATATCACACCACAAGGCAGTGTCCCAACCCACCCCCTCCCCGGGCTGCCACTCCCTCGGTATGACTCTTGAAACAGTATAAGGGAAATTTTAACTGGCTGCACATAACATGTATCCATGGCATTTGGCAATGTGTCACTAGAAACAGTCAAAACTAAAAAGGAGACTATGTATTTTCAGTTAAGAGCAACCATATAAATAGATCACGGTACTCTCACGTTCCTTGTTATTGCATATCATTCACCAATGAACTTCTACAACGTAGTAAAGTATTTCATGTTACAAATACACATAATTCACAGAAAACAATGTGCTCATTGAGTCCATTTGGTACAGTATCCAACCTAAATGTCCATTCTGCCTTGCATTTCAGCAGCGTGCATTACCTATTCCCACCTATCCTATGGTGTAAACTCTCTTGCAAAACCTATAACCTTGGAACATATTGGGTCCTTCCTGTCTAAAATGTGTAATGACAGGTGTATACTTTTTGGGATTGTTTATGTCTGACTTGTGTTAGCCCACCCTATATTTTACAGTTTGTATATTCGATCTTATGTAGCCAGGCAAGCAAAATAAGATTTAAGCTGGGTTTTTTCCCTTATTGTACATGAATGAACAGACATCACTTTTAATCATACAATTACACTGTCTACATACCAACCATGGGAATGTGCCTTGCAACTACACTGTCTCTTATAACAAATGTGGGTTTATCTTTAAATAGACCCCCAGTTAAGCATCATCAATAAGTATATGCCAATTCTGAAAAGTGATTCTTTTAACTTCCTCACTTCAGGGAATTGATGGTATTGATAGAGATTTAACTTCACTTTGTGAACCAAAAACGGTCTAATCAATCAATTCCTTTGCACAGACATCAAGTTTTCCTACTTTCTCACCCCAGGCAGTCCTCATTAATGCTGACCTGATGTCTCTACCTTTGTCATGCGATGCATTCTAGCATACAGGGGGTGGCAGGTTGAAGAGGGTGCTGAACACATCAGTGTTTACAGTGGCTTTAACTTACTTTATGGAGGGGGGATAGGGCCAGATGATAGGTTGTCTGTGCAGAGTAAGCACAATTTGGTCTTGGCCCAGGGCCCAGCATAGACCTGGGGCTGTATAAATAAGAAATTAGTAACTCACTGGCACACAAGACTTGTAGTTAAAGGACAAACCCTTGCTACTTTATTAATGTGGACATTTTAACACAATGAAGATTAAATGCTGGGTCTAATTTATTAATTCTACACCTCAATGAGGCAAACAATTATGTAAAATGAACTGCATATTTATATGTATTCCCCTTTGGGCTTGTAAAAACTCCAGTATGCCTTTTTAGAATAACATATACAGTACATTAGAATAACACAGAATTGACTCCTAAAAGGTTTACACTTCAGTCAAAATAAAAAAGTCCTCTGCAGTCAGCATTGGGGAAAATATAGAGAAGCTTTAGTAGAAAATAAGGATGGGCCAAATCTTAACACTTTTTTCAGGATTCCAATTCGGCCGAATCCAGCCAAAACGACTGTGAATCCTTAAAATCATGTGACTTTGGACAACTAAATGTGACAATTCTTATTCAGTATGGTATGGATTTTTTGTGTGTGACACAATGATTAGCACTTCTGCCTCTGATTAAGGCCGAGATACAATCTGCAAGAAGTTTGTATGTTCTCTCTGTGCTCTGCTCTGTGGTTTTCCTTGATATCTTCCCAAACCCCAAAAACATACAGGCAAGTTAACTGGCTCTGGATACAATTGATCAATGTGTGTGTGAATGTGATTGGGACCTTATTTCTGTACAAACCTCTTATTTGAATATGCAAATAATATTCAGATAAGTCCTTCGAACTGTCAGAGTTCAGGTCTCAAATGACATTCAAAATAGGCCCTGCCATTCCAAGTACCCAGAGGCCCAAACAGCTGCCCACAGGACCTATAAAAGAGTACCAATAAATGCCTATGTAGCATAGCCACCCAGCGGTAAAACCATCTGATATTACAATGTACTTGCTACTCTTTCTTAGTGAAAGTAATGGCGAACGGACGTTACTCTGCAAATTCACTAAAATGCGGATTTTACTGAATGTTACCTCTTTCGCCAGAGTTGTCTTCGCCACCTCAGACCAGGCAAAGCGCTATAAAGCAGCTAGATCTTCCTCAATCTTCTGTCACATGCTCCTGTGAGCCAAAAATGCATCAGAAAAACGCTGGCGTCTTTTCCTTTTTTCAGCGTGATTGCCTGCTTAAGTCCTAACAAACTTTTTTTTTTTTGGGAACCGTTTTTTTACAGACATTTCCTAACATATGGAACATTCATTTTACAGCGAGCTCAAGTGTGCGGCATTATAAGAACTCTATTGTCTTTATTAAGGTTCCCTGGACATGTGTTTTAAAAAGTGGAATTTGTAAGTATTTGCACCAACATTTAACATAAAGACCTCCATACAACTTTAAATTTCCCGCCATATGCAAATTGACCTGAGAGCAAGATCACTAGCGCATCTTCGCTTTTAAATGCTCACGTTGCCAAAATAACGCTATCGAAAAGTCGCCAGCGTTCCTTGCCCAGGATGAAACTCTGCATATTAGTTAATTGGCGTAGTCTGAGCGCATTTGCGCTTGGCATATGGGTGGGTGAGAAACGGACACTGACGAAAATTCCCCGGTTAGTAAATCTGCCCCTAAGTTTTTTTGACACAAGCCCAGTGGATTCTGAACTCACAAAGAAACAGACTTGGGAACATATGCACACAAAATGAAAAGGAGTTACCAGTGGGGAGCATAAAGAAATTGCTCCGCAGCACCAAATAAATAAATAAACAAAGAGCAGCTGTTGAAGCCATAAAGGTGGTTCTTCCTCAAGGTCAGGGTACTAGTGACTCCATCCAAGTCAGGGGGGCTCCAAGGCAAATCTGCAAACACAGAATTTTTCTCTCAAGTTTACAGTGAGGCACAAATAGCACCCTTTGTGCCCATAAGATTAACACGTGCAGGCATTTTCAGGGACAAAGATGAAAACGTGAGCCAGAATAACAGGGAAGAAACTTGTATATAAAGTACAGTTTTGCTTTATTAGTATTGCACATTGCTAGCGCTGTTACAGGAAGTTTTGACTGATATATTGGGCTACATCATACAGCTTTTTCCGGTTCAGATCTCTTCAGTCATACCCCTTCCTGTCTGTCACTATGGCAGAGGATGATGTAGGAAAGATGGCAGTGCAGGGTTTAGGTCGCTCTTTACCGCTGGTAGTGGTTCTCGGAGCTACCGGTACGGGGAAGTCTAAACTGGCGGTGCAACTTGGGCGGACGCTTGGAGGGGAAATAATCAGCGCGGACTCCATGCAGGTAACAGGCGCATTTCAGGACATACAGTGTATAGAGTTCAGTGCCCAGCAGCTGCTGCTTCTTCCTTATATATGCGCAATGGCGAGTCCTTTCCTAGAAAGTGCAGGACAAAGCAAACTACTGCTCATTACTTGGATTCTCTGCAATTGTTAAACTACTATACCATGAGAAATCAGAATAAGATCAAATATATTTAATGTATTGTTATTATTCATTTAATACAAGTAATGAGAAAAGCCACCTCTGTGTGTATTTACATTGAGGGTTCGCTCATTACCCAAAAATAGTTTTTGCTTAAAATGTAATTGATTGTAAAGTTTGGTGTAAATGTAATTGCTATAGAATGTCTTGTTTTGCCTATTTATATTCTCCATACCTCTACCTGAATAAATTCATAGCCCCAGGCAAATAGGCATTTTACAAAAACATTGTTGTAGTTCTGAATGTAGCTCAAAGGAGCTCCTATAAATGAATATCTTGGAGGCTGGCATACGCCCATTGTCATTTCACACCAACAATGCATTTGCTGCAGGAAAGGTGTATGTATTGCACAGTTTAGGCAGAATATGGAATAACAGCCTGACTAAAGAATGATGAACTGGATTTATATATATGGCCTTGAGAAAGGTCACATATATGCACCTTCTAATACACTCATTTTAATCATAAGAAATCCTGGTCTTTCTTTATATATATATATATATATATATATATATATATATATATATATATATATATATATATAGTCATAGTCATATGATTCACCGGCACTCACCCTCACTGGATCAAATCACCCGTGAGTGCTCCTAACTGCATTTATCATTTATATATATATATATATATATATATATATATATATATATATATATATATATATATATATATTATATCATATATATACATACATAGATGATCGCCAGTCTTTTAGGGAACTGACAGATGGGGCGCTTCATCCACCAGCAGGAAATATTCTGTGATGATGCCCATTCACATTTATTTGTCACACTGCACGTAAAACAAATTACATGCGCAATTCCATGTAGTTACTGCATTTTCGGGCGGTTGCCTGGGATCACCGTATATAATGTGTGATTCAAAAGAATGCAAAGGGACAGGTGAAATGGAAGACTTCCTGCCGGGCGATGAAGCACCCTGTCTGTCAGGCCCTTAAATGTAGTATTGTATCGCATCAAATCTTGTAGAGCTGGAATATATCTTCACTAATAAACAGTTTTTTTGAAGGAGAACTTTCCATATGTTTATTAAAGGGCAACCCCAAAATAAAAATATAAATGTAAACCTAATTCTAAGCAACTTTCCAATATGAATTTATTTAAAAAATGTCCGTGCTTTTGAAGTTATTTGTAAAAACAATTGCTATTGAAAGCAGCATTTGCTTAACGTCTGCTTTGTCGGTTTTGAGTTATTTAGCTTTTTCTCAGCTCTCCAGTTTGCAATTTCAGCAATCTGGTTGCTAATGTCCAAATTAACTTTGCAGCCATGCATTGATTTGAATAAGAGACTGGAATATGAAATGGAGAGGGCCTGACTAGAAAGATGAATAAAAAAAAGTAGCAATAACACATTTGTAGCCTTACTGAGCAATTGTTTTTAGATGAACCCCATCTAAAAGCACATGCTCTGTAAGGTTACAAATGTAATGACCCCCATTTGAAAGCTGAGTCAGAAGAAGGCAAATAATTAAAAAAACTATAAAAAATAAATAACGAAGGCCATTAATAAGTTGCTTAGAATTAGCCGTTCTATAAGTTAACTTAAAGGTGAAACACCCTTTTAATCTGCTGGTTTGTCTTACATTGTTTCAACAGTCTAAGGCTAAGCCATCAGGGCAGATAATAGAAAGGGACAGAAAACACTGCTTTCAATAGCAATACATATACAAGTAATTTAAAAAAACATATAACACTTGTATTTAATGTATATGGCAAAGTTGCATAGAATTATGTTTTCTTTTATTGGGTAAAATTTTTTTGGGGGGTTTTCCTTAAAAAAGATTAATTGGACTTAAAGTTATTTGTAAATTTATTTCCTATTGAAGGCAGTAGTAGTTTATCCATTACTGTTCTGACAGGTTGTGATTTTTTAAAGAATGTGACAGAAGTCAGGTCTGTTAATCAGCTGTATTCTGCTATGTTGTTTCAGCAGTCAGAACCAATACTGTAGAACAGACAGCAATTTCAATTACAAAAAAAAAAGAAATTTTTAGATAGCTTTAAGAAGGGGTTGGATGACTTTTTAGCAAAAAGGCATCAGGAAGGATTTATTCCCCCCTCTGAGGCAAATTGGAGAGGCTTCAAATAGTTTTTTTGCCTTCCTCTGGATCAACGAGCAGTTAGGCAGGTTAAATACAGAGTTAGGGTCAGGGTGAGTTACACTTAAGCCTGCAGGGAGGCAGTTCGGGGAGATTAGTCGCCCAGAAGAAAAGGAGATTTGTCACCAAGCGACTAATCTGCCTGTGTACCCTGACCCTTAATGTTGAACTTGATGGACGTGTGTCTTTTTTCAACCTAACTTGCTATATAATTCAATTGCAGTGGAAAGTAGCTTAGAATTAAGTCAGTTTGGGGGGGGTCACCTTTAAATTGTTGTTATACAATAAAATGGATTCCAAAAAGGGGGCCAAAATAAAATGCACATTGTGTTTTAGATGGACAGTCTTGTAGCAATTCATCAAAATTTCAGAATCTGTATTATTACTTTACATTTTTAATTTGCCCTGCACATGCAGTATCCTATATGTGAATCTGCTGGTATTCAATGATGGCTGCACATGTACAGAATTGCCAATCAATGTGAGTCATTTAGAGAACTTACATTATCATCTTTGAATGTGTTGCCTCTTCTAACAATTGTGGTGGTTGCACCATAACCAAAATAAGAAACAGGGAAGGCCAATGGCCTGATTCAGTAGATTTGAAACAGCCTGTTCTAATGTAAGAATGCTCTGAACGGTTTTGCACTGAAAGGAGCCATATCTGTCTTTTTTATGGGCATTTTGCAAAGGTGCAGTGGTTGTAATTAGCTAGCATACAACAATTAGTGCAATCATATTTAATAATATGGCAGTGCCATGTTAATAAATGCTGTACACCGAGACTTTTTAGGCCTATTTAAATGTATATCTTGTCATCATTTACTTGATTTCATTTTGTTAGCTGGAGAATGAAACATGAGAGGAGAATGTGCTGTAAATGGAGATCTGCTGAATGAATTCTAATTCCGAGTGCTGATGTGTTTGGGTGGTGACAGCTGTTGCTGGCTGGAGCTTCTAGTCAAAATGCTTTCTTTCACTGTGTTACACTAGCTATCCGGGCACCTGCCTTTTAAAAATCTAATTCTAAAAAAAAGGGTATTAATATGTTGTTGTAATAATGCATTAGTAAGTTTGGGTATATGTTGGGTAGATCAGCAGTCGGTGTATGGCCGTGTTTCTATATAGGGCCCAAGGGCCCATCTCTAGTCAGACCACTTTGGGTGGGGGGGGAGGGTGAACATCTAGTGCCTACATTAAAAAATAAAAATGTTCCCAGCCCAATGAGGTTGAGGAGGGTACCTGTCTCTTCCGCAATTGGCACATGTACAGTCTGTGTTTTGCATGCATCGATCTGTGAGAGGAGGGGTGGCATTGGCAGCACTAGACTTAAATACAGCCCTGAGTCAGCATTCCAATTCATCCCACAGTAGTTAATTTGAATTGAGGCCAGGGCTCTGTGCCATCCAATCAATTTCTTTCACACACAAGTTCTGTATGGACCTCACTTTGTACATTGGATTATTGTTCTGAAAGAGGAAAGACAAGCTGTTGCCACAAAGTAGGCAGCTCAGAATTGCCAAGAATGTCTTTGTATATCATAGCATTAGGTTTTCACTGGAACCAAGAGCCCTAGCCCTTATTCATATTCACATTTGGACTCCTTTTCATACATGAATTTAATTGACATATTATTTAACAGATTGGTGCTATTGTACAGTAAAATCTTTTTTTGTTGCTATATTTGTCTGTTCAAGGTATACAAGGGACTGGACATTATCACTAATAAGGTCAGTTCAGATGAGCAGAAACTGTGTACACACCACATGATCAGTTTTGTGGATCCTTTGGTTAACAGTTACACAGTTGTAGACTTTCGAAACAAAGCCGTGGCTCTGATATCCTTTTCAGTTTCCATGAGACAGGTATATTCTTCATTTTCTTGCACAGGATTTCACTGCTTCTCCAAAATTCATTCCTTTCTACAACCTCCTTAATTCTGTACATTGAAGATATTTTCTCAAGAAGCAAGATTCCAATTGTTGTGGGAGGAACAAATTACTACATTGAGTCTTTGCTTTGGAAAGTTTTATTGAATACGGTATGTCCTTCCTATGGTGTGATAGTTCTCCTGTTTGTCTTTGTATGGATTTATTTGCCATAGCTTGCTTTATTTAATTTTGCTTGATTTCTACCACAGGCAAAAACAGATGGAATAAAAAGTTCTGTAACCAGCAATGAAAATACACAGACGGAAGTTGATAGGAAAAAAGAACTGGAGAAATTAGACAGCCATGAACTCCACTTGCGTCTTAAGGATGTGGACCCAGAGATGGCATCAAAGCTACATCCAAATGACAAACGTAAAATTGCCAGGTACAACTTCTTTAGCGCATGGTTAGTTTGCTACACTATACTCTATGGCAGTGATCCCCAACCAGTAGCTCGTGAGCAACATGTTGCTCTCCAACCCCTTAGATGTTGCTCCTCAAAGCAGGTGCTTATTTTTCAATTCCTGGCTTGGAGGTTTTAATTGCATAAAAAACAGGTTTATGGCCAAACAGAGCCACTTTTAGGCTGCCAATCCACATAGGGAAACTGAATAGCCAATCAAATCTTTTATTTGGCACACCCCAGGATGTTTTATAATGCTTGTGTTGCTCCTCAACTCCTTTTACATGTGAATGTGGCTCACGGGTTAAAAAAGGTTGGGGACCCCTGCTCTATGGAGTATATTTATCTAAGAGTGAACGTTCACCCTTAATGGAGAGAGGCGGTATTTCACTCTAGCGTATTGTGGTGATCTCTAACTTTACTTTTTGATAAATATACACACTATAAGTGGTGTGACATTTAGGGCTGCTTATTGTAAGTAGGTCTTTGCCTGGGCTGACAAGTAGAATTTCTACTGGATCCAACCAGATTATTTTGGAGCAAACCCTAGTAATGAAGTAAACTCGCAAAATGTAGAAACCAGGTGGATGAACCATTTAAAGGACAAGAAAAGCTGGATTCACTGGGGCTGTCCATTTGTTAGTCACCCCCAGTGAATTCTTTTTTTTTTTTTTCTTGCTGGCGCTCCTTTTAGCAAAAAGAAAAAAGCTCTAAAATGTGTAAAATGGTAGTGCAGCACTCTTATTAGTTTTGTCTTTGGGCATTGTTTCCAATGCACTGGCCTGCAGAAAAAACTTTGCATGCACTTTAATATCAAACATGCAGGAAAGAAATACCTTGTTAGGATAGATAGACAAACTTGATAACATGCCGTGTGAGTTGGTTTTCTGTATCAAAGTAATTACAGTCTCCATTCAACTCCAACCAAAAGAACTGATAAGCTGGAGACACTCCTTACATTAGGTTTTGCCAAACCTTCAAGCTCAACATCTTGCCTGCTGCAGTAATCGTAGAAGGGTATATCTGATTTAGTACAAATAGATGTGCATATAATACATGTGTTGTGTCCTGGTGCTTGCCAGGTGTTACTGCTCTCGATCTGCATTGTATGCTTGTTGCTAGTATGATATTTGAGAGACACCTGAAAGCATGTCTTATGTGTGTATCATGTGGACTTCTGTGTTTGTATATTTTAGGTGTGTAGCTGCAGATCCAGTCTGATTACATATTTCCCAGCAAGCAGTGGCTTGCTGATAATATGTTCAGGACATTGCTAGTTTATACCTCTCCCTTCCCTAGGGCTTCTGAGAGTTCTTCACACAATCCATGATCTTAGCCAAGTTGCCTTCCTCTACATCTCTGACCGACTGGTTGGGGGGAGACGCGACATAACTAACTAAATTCAGGCTTTCATATTTATCGCTGCAAGCTTGATTACTTTATGTTACACAGGAGCCTACAGGTGTTTGAAGAATCTGGCATCCCACACACTGAACATTTGAAGCGCCAGCAAGAAGAAAAAGGAGGGGGACCTCTTGGTGGAGCCCTGAGATATCAGAATCCCTGCATTCTATGGCTTCATGCAGATCAGGAAGGTATGAGATGCGTATGTTGAAGCCTTGCTAAACATCTATATTCTGAGAATACCTGTTTGATTCAATATTCAACAATTTGGAAAATGCATTACATTCTAGAATTGTGTGTGTGTATGTGTGTGTGTGGGGGGGGGGGTGCAGGCACATATGTTATGTAAGCTACTTTGTTTGTTCTTTTTCCAGAATATTTAACATTAAATATGGTATCCTGTTGGATACTGTAATCATAGTTTCACTTTTTTACACGTCAAAGGCTTTTAACTAATACTGTGTAGTTAAGTTATGTGAAAAATCTGATTCTTCTGACTTTGGTTGTTGCTGTTAAAATTGTTTATTTTTTAAATACAAATTATTTTTTAATGTATATTTCAATTTGAATGCACTTTCATCTGTGTTCGCATAAAACTGTATTCTTCTAACATTACGTGCTTTTCTAAGGAGTGTTTAGGGGAAGAGCTGTGCAGAAGGGTTGGTGACCAGCCATGTTTGGCCACTTACACAGAGCCGATATCTGACTCTGTGACACTGATGGCTGACGTGGAGAATCGGTACTGGTATCTAGAACCTGAGAGGCTTCAGTGTGCATACTAGTGTTTGGGGATCAGTGCCAAAAAGCCAGGAACCAGAAGTCAAGCTCATAGACATGGGGCCCACAAACCCTGCAGTGCAGCCCTAGCCAGGGCAGGCTTTTCATAAACAAGTTAATTTGCTGCTGTGTCACATATGCAGGGGAAACGCTGCTTTATACTGACAGCTTTAACCAAGTGATTTCTGTTCTAGTTTTGAATCCTCGTCTAAATGCCAGAGTAGATGAGATGCTAAAACTTGGGTTGATCCAGGAGCTACAGGACTTTCACAAGAGTTACAATGAGAAGCTGATAACTCAATACAGGTGAATGCTGCTACTATTTATAATTTTTACATTTTTTTTAGGGCAGATGCAGCTATATATTTACTGTGACTGGATTTAATTGTAGTGGATTACATTTTCAGTTTTTTTGGGAAAAGGCCTTAAACTTTGTTTCTTTCTAGGCAGGATTACCAGCATGGCATCTTTCAGTCCATTGGCTTCAAGGAATTCCATGAATACTTAATAAGTGAGAATAGTGCTCCAAGTGCAAGGGAGGTCCTTCTTCAGAAAGGTAAATTTTGCTATGATGTTTTTTTAGACTCTATATGGAATGACTGCTCTTTAACTTCTTTTTTGTTTTTAGGTATTGAGAATCTGAAGCAAAGAACCCAGAAATATGCAAAGAAACAGAATAATTGGGTGCAGAACAGATTCCTTAAGCGTAAGTGTCCCCAAAATATTTGCTAAACCAGTTGAGTAATGCCAAATAAAGTGTAGAAACACAATAGATCAGGAGTGCCCAAGCTAAGATCTCATTTCTTTGTCAGACTAAATCTTTCAAACTTGCGTCTTTATCACATTTGTATGTTTGTCCGGCTTTAACATGGAACCTCCCATTGTTATCTTCTGTCTTATCTATTTTTGAATTCACTTTAATTATGTTCCCTTAAATTCTGTATCTTGTAATTTGCACACCACTCCTCTGGAATGCAGCCAAATTTAGCAGCTGGAACTCGAATCCTCTTCTAGAGAACACAGCCTAGGACAGGTGCTGAGCCACACTCCTTTTCAAATTCAAGGAGCAGCAGGTGGAAGGCAAGCAATGTTTTCAATGTAGTGGCCTCTTTGTTATCTTTGATCAGTGTAGGGCCTTTTTGATATCTTAAACAGATTTCAGAAACACCAACAGACTTCCTGTGTGTTTTAGAATGACCAAAACACGTTTTTACATGATTTTTCCACCTTTTGAAAGAGTTTAACATTTCTCACATGTCCTGAGAATGCAGATTCTGTGAATGCATAGTTGCTTGAAAATTTACACATGTCTCCAAGTCTATTAAAGGACAAATTCAAAGATAGTGTTTCAGTTTATGGTGAGATAAAGAAGTTATGGATGAGCTTAGTAAAGAGTTCAGAAATTACCATGAATCTCATTCATCATCCTCATCACATCAGTAGTTTGACTGTATGGATGCATGTGTGAATAAACCGATTTACTCGACTAAACTGTGGGTATATTTTAGGACCAGGACCTAATGTACCCCATGTGTACCGCCTAGATGTGACTGATCTATCTGCCTGGGACCAGTTTGTTCTGTCACCTGCTCTGCAGATTGTGAACAGTTTTCTACAGGTTAGTTCAGTTGAAAGATCCAATTCGAATGCTTACCTGAGAATGTAACTTCCATTCTTATCAGTACATTTCATCATTTATCTTCAAATCAATTGCCATCAATATTCTGAGCTTTTGTATTTAGAGTATTTAATGTTTTACAGGGAGAAAATCCAGCAATTGAGCCTCTACGTCTACACTATGATGAAACTGTGAATAAGCGTAGTAGTAGTTTGTGTGATCTGTGCAACAGAGTCATAATTGGTGATCTGGAATGGGCAGGTAAGGCATATGAATAGATTTCAGAATTTCCACCTTGGAAAGTAAGACTTTTTTTTTTTAAACTTTCAGTAAAATGTATATGTAATGTCTAATCTACGTTGTCAGCTCACATCAAGTCTAAAGCTCATCTTAATAATGCAAAAAAGAAGAGGAAATTAGAAGGTCAGTGTGATCTTGGAAACACTCAAGTGAAAAAACGATTGTGCACTCAAGATCCAGAGAGTGTGAAAGAAAATGAAGAGGAAAGCACTTGTAATGCAGAAACAGCATAGAAGTTGTCAGGTAACTCATGGATGACGTAAAGGAGATTCATATGATAAGTGAGTTTGGGACTCACTAGGTAAGGCTTTAAAGAGGAGATGTTTGCATTTATGTCAACAATAAGGAGGCTCTCCAGGATGAAGAGAACACAAGCAAATATTGGTTGCATACTCCTACAAAACTTTGGAAATCTTGGACTGAGGAAGGAACCCTTCCAGTGGCAAAAAAATATGGTGGTTTGAATAAATACTGGGAGGGCCATAGACTGTAGGGGACCAGGCAACGATGTAACTGCATAGAAGAGGGACTTGGAGGGGGAGAGATGGACCAGTTTGGGCCCAGGAGGCACATTTGTTCCCCTCCCCTGGTTCATGTTTAGACTGGGATAGTGGAACACAACTTATCTTAGCACCCCACCCCCAGAGTACATGAAGGGGAAAGGCAGAGTGAAAGAATTTTTTTTTTTCGTGGTCCTGGAAAGGTGATGTTAAATTCCATAACCTGATTAACCTCACTGATGCATTCTGAAGATTTTGTTGTGGGGGCATGTCACTTCTAGTTTTGCCACTGAATCCTTTTGTGCATGAAACTTTTGTCTGCTTCAATCACAGTCACCCATAGGTAAATAAAATATTGTACTCAAGAATACACATTGTATTTTTCAGGAGACAGAATTTATTTTCATATGCTTTATATTTATTGCAGATTATAATAAATGTGCTTTCATTTAACTGTTCCATATGTCTTAGCCTCTGTTTGGTGTTCATTTATTGATTACTACATTTCTGCTTGTGTGAATGAATAGCTAATGATACCTGGGGTTATGTTCTTCCTTCTGAATAATCCCAGCACCTACAATTAAAGTCAGTGGGATGTGCCTCTAGTGTGCATTTTAAGTGTACCAATAGAAAGATAGCTTCTATTGTTTGTAATGATACAGTTAAAAAAAAATTTCGAGTTAGGCAGGAGTGTTTCCTATGCACAATTTTGGGCAATGGTCACATGTCTATGTCTTACTCATAAAGAACCTTTCTTCTGTAAGCTCTCCCTCTTTATTTTTATCTAGGCTGCTGTGGTGTAAGTCTTATAGTGCACAGGGACCACTTTTCCACTGTCAGATGAGGGATGGCTGGATGTTGTTTGACCCACAGAAGGCATATAGGAGCAGTGACAATTCTTTCCTATTTCTGTCATTTCCTTGCAAGCAGACTGGCTTTACTTACTTTTTTCCTTAGTAGTCAGTAGTGCTTCAGTATTTCCTCCTTCCTCAATACACCTTTCACATTCTCACCTCTCCCCTCCCCCCACAAGACTGTAGGTCTCCCGCCACTGTTACCCGCCCCATATCCCTTGGCGGCAAATCCTTTGTGTGGAACGCGGGGAAAGCATGACACTCCTTACACTTTGGAAGCTAGCCCAGTGACAGGACAAAGACTGTCACCTTTGTTCACAGTGACAAATGCAGAGCTATTCAGGTAGATGTAAATATAGATTAGAAGCTAGTACACTTACAGAATAGACAGCTGTTCTTAAACTGTGGCCTTGCTAATGTTTGCATTACATGTTTTCAGCATAAAAAAAAAATATATATTTACTTGTACCACCAAGGAAAATTAATACTAAGAGGAGGCAATATAAACACTAACTCATGCCATGCAGAGATACATAAAAATACTGTTGAATAACAATATGGAAAATAAGAAGCATAACATTGTCAAGAATGTATCATGTAATGTATCATGGTAGAAAAACGTGTTTCCACTGCTTCAGAGTCCAATGGTGGCAACCTTTACACCACTCCATCTTAAACTTATCATTGTGCATTGTAATATTAGGTTTGTTTACAGCTGTTTACCCTTGGAAAAAATGTAAGCTTCTGATGAATAGTCGCTTTTCTAACCTTGCTTTCAGAGACAGATCAGGGCTTGGCAGTGAGGGTTCTAGATTAGGGGATGCGATTTTTATGTACTGCGCACTAGATACCCTGCTGTCCCTTTCGGTGCGTTTGTGCGTTAAAACATTTTTACAATACAGTCGCTTTAGGGTGATGGTAGGCAGGGAGATTTGTTGCCTGTGGTTAAATATACACTACCGTGGCCAACATCTCCTGAAAATGCTTTCCTGCGGGCAACAGAAAACAAAGTGCTGTGTATGTTATCCCACTTGCTTACATAATTGCTGGTGGGAAAGCATTTTTGGAAGATTTGGCATCCACGGTAGCGAAGATTTAACTACGGCCAACAAATCTCCCGTGTGCCATGGCCCTTAGACTTGTTACTACTACCACTTCTCTGATAGATGAAGGTCACTGGGATCTTCAGAACAATTTATTCTAATACAGGTATGGTATCTGTTATCCGGAAACACGTTGTCCATAAGTCTCCTGTAGACTCCATTTTATCCAAATAATTAAAATTTTGAAAAATGATTTCCTTTTTCTCAGTAATAATAAAAACGTACCCTCCTTAATGGAGTCAAAACAATCCTATTGCGGTTATTTAATGTTTAAACAATTTTTTACAGAAAGACCCCTTTTCTGGAAAACAGTTCCCTTACATGTACCAACATTTTTTGCTGCAGATTACATGGCTGTGTAAGAATTCTAAACCTGTTTCAGTAATTGGTGTGACTTAAATAGCCAGTGCAACTAACAAGAGTGAGTGTCCAGATACCGTTGCCACTATACCTATGCCATTGTTTTATTATAAGTATAAGATTAATGTTTGGAACATTATTTTTACATTATAGTGGGGGACTACCATAAAGCATACCACATAATCCTGGGCCTTCCAACAGTTGTGGGGACTGCTATATGGTAATAACACCACTGGGGCCAAGCCTAAACTCATGCAGGGCACACCAGGGGGTCTAGGGCAAGATGGCAGAGGCCTGTCTTGTATGAATGTACTCTTGGCCAATGCACATTTTAAGGAAGAGGAACATTGGTCCATGGTAGGACATAAAAGGCACCCCCCGTGGTTTTATGTTTCCTCGTCCTTTTAATCACCTTTTAAGCACAGATTCAGCTTATCTGAGTATGAAACTTCATAGACAATATACATTTGTGCTGTTTGCCTAGATACATTGAAATGTAAAATGTGTTTGTGATGCAGAAAATTAAGCACTTGGCAACCAACCTTTTATCATTAGTTGAAATTACACCCCAAAGACAAGAATGTTGTAACTGTTGCAGAAGCAACACTGGATGCTACCTACAGGCCAAAATAGTACACTATGAGGTTGATATAAGGCCTATAACTAATGTGACACTGGGAAAGAATGCACAATAGAAATTAAACGCCCTGAAATGAATTCACTTCTTTAGCTAGAATGAATGCTTAATAAGTAGTTGTTTCATGTATTTCTTACTACTACTGGCAATAAATTGGAACTTACTATGATTTCTTCTTGTATGTTAGACCTTCAGATAGTGGAGCTTTTGGGGTCTCATTTAAGGAGGGCATTGAATATCCATTTGCTAATAGTCTTAAATTCCAAATGATATATTTTGTGTTTTTGTTTTAGAAACTGGTACAGTTAAATACAGCACAAAATAAAATAATCAGTATAAGTTTTGCTTATTCATTCAGTTTGGAGTTGCCATACTGGTATTCCTAAACAACCTATAATTCTCATCCAAAACAGTGACTCTGTGATCCCTGGTTCTAATATCTCATGAAAAATGTTAGAATTCTATTCTGCATGCCATATCTCTCATACAGTGTGTGTGTGTGCTCTGTTAAGTTTTTTTTCCTAATAAATCTATTTAATAGTGTTATTCTTTCATTGTTAGTTTTCCTCTAAACTACCCTTCCGAAGAAACTAAACCAGTTTTCCAAGTCTCCCACGGCATTCTTTTTGATCTAAATGTGCATTTTGAAATGCATTTCTTTCTATCCTACTCTGCCACCTCCTGGTCTTAAAGGCAAACTTCACCTTTAACGTATTTTATAGGTGAATCTATTGAAAAAAAACTTTTCAATTGGTCTTCAATCCTTTTTTTATTGTTTTCAAGTTATCCTATTTGGCTTCTTTCTGACTTTAAACTGAAAATGTTGGTGCTCTTACGTTTTATTGTTATTCTTGTTTTTTATTGCCTATATTTCTATTCAGGCCTTGTAATAGCCATGTTCCACTCTGATTTTATAACTGCTGCTTTGTTTCTATGTTAACAAAACCTAGCAACCAGATTGCTATCAGTGTGAAGCTGACTGCTGTACAACAAAAAGGGCAAACTGATTCTAAAACAGTAAATTAAAATTAATATCAAATAGTTTAGAATAATACTTCCCTCATTGTACTAATATATACTATGCCATTAATTAACAGTATAGTTCAAAAAGACACTTCCTATACGGTAGTAATATCATGAAGTTATTCTTGCTCCTGGTTTATAGGACAAGTGGAAGAAAGACACACCTAACACTTCCTATAAATATGAATCAACCCCTACCATAATCAGTGTTTTTTTTTGTCCTACCTGCGGTAGGTGAGTTGAAGTTCATTAATGATTTTTGTGGTTTTTTTTGTTGTTTCCTTGTACCAGGTTCCCAGGGGACCTGATGCCAGCTAGCTTGACTACCTGAGGGATTGAGGGGTTCTGGCTGCGCCGCTATGTTATAAATGCATCCAAGTATGGCTCTTTTCCAAGATGGCAGCTTCCATTTTGTGACGCACTGCTGAGAGTATGCATGGTTGGACGAGTCTTGGGTGATTCTTAGTGACGTTGCGTCTGGTCTTTGCGGCTCCCAAGGGAGTCACTTGACACTACTGATATTTAATGTTGCAATGTCACTCCTCCACACCAGTATTCTAACTGCAGTTAGTTAAAGAAACGCTGCCAATAGTTTCTACCTCCTTCACCTTTCTGCCTGGGTTGCAGCTGCCCGAGTAGGCTTTAAGGTATTTCACGGAGAGGCTAGGCTTTCTCTAGTGAGTATATTATGTTGGTTAACTTATTGATTGTTTTGGCAGATGTCAGTTGCAACTCCCACAGATAATCCTTCTGCAAAAAGGCATAACAAATCAAGACATTTATAAGGTAGAGCTTGCGAAGAACCCTTGACTGAAGGCTACGACAGAAGATTTTGTCAAGCATGTATGACTTATTTAGTAGATAAGGAATCTGGGAATATTCAGAATACATCAAATTCATAGATGAAAGACATAATTGGGTCAACCATGCAGGAGTTTCAACCTTAGAGAGTTGCTGCTGTGTCTGCATCTGCCACTGATTCACCCCTGGAGTCTCTCATAAATCTCACTACTATAGATGGTTCAGAAGAAGAGTCCACTTCAGAAGATTCTCTAGTGCTTTTCTCTACAGATAATACATCGAGAATCATTAAAAGAGTTAGCTCAACCATGGATACTTTAGATGGTGTAGAGCCTGGGCCTTCATCTTCTCAAAGTGTTAAAAAGATCTATGTCCTTCCCAGTCCACAAGGTCATGAAGGACTTAATGGTTAGAGAATGGAAAAACCCAGATAAGGCACCATCTATTATGAAGAGACACAAGTTGTTGTTCCCTGTTCAGGAGCAAGAGCTCCAGACTTGGGAGTCTCCACCAAAGCTGGAAGCAGTCATCCAAAAAGACACTTATTCTGGTTGATGATGCATCACCCTTTAAAGATCTCATGGACAGGAAGATGGAATGTCTGATGAAGTGCTCTTATTTTGCTGCAGCAACTTTATGTAAAACTGCTTTGGGTGTCACTAGAGCTTCCAAATTCTGGTTGAAGCAGCTTGGTTAAGACATGTTTAAAATAGTGCTTAGAAATACTTTAATGGAGTTGCTGTCGATTAGCCAGGCTGTGGATTTCCTCTTTGATGCTACCATTGAGAGTGTCAAGTTATCGGCCAAAGCCATGGCTCAGTCTACAGCCATTAGAAGAGCTTTGTGTCTAAGAACATGGTCTGTTTCAAAGAATAGTATTTGAGCCATGGCCTTTAACCCGGACATTTATTTGGGTCAGAACTTGATTTCAGGTTCTAAAGGAAAGCATCTTATTCAAAAAGAAAGATAACTTCCATTTTATTTCTCAAGAAACTCAGGAGAAGAATGGTCTACTTACTCTTCTGTAAAGCACTAAATTTATGTTAGCCGCTTTAAGGACTTCAGAAAAGATGAGAACTTATCAGCTTTGCTGGAAAAAACAAGGGGCATTAGGCTTTAAAATTGTCCATTGCACGATGGATCATGGGTGTCCACAGATAGGGGCAAGGGGGGCACTTGCACCCCCTAGACTTTTACTTTATAATAAAGGATATTTTCTTGCCATATGTACTGTATATATACATGGTATTACCATTAAGAACCGCTAATACGTATATAAAAGGCTTACATCTTATGGTCAGCACCACTTCAAAAAATGGACCATCCCAATGCCTATTCTACTGCTCAGAGTAGCAGTTCGGATTTAGCTCTGTCTCTTCCCTCTGTGAAACCCTTCCTGCTTCTCAACTGTCTGTGTCTGCTCCTGATGAAGCAGCTTCTTTTCCAGAGCAGACGAGTGTGAATCTGCCTCACTCTTCCGAAAATGACTTCAGCTTTCCATATTAATCAAGAGATGGTGATTCCATCCTTTTGCCCTAAACCTTCAAATCTGAAGGGGGTAGCCTTACACCAACTAAAGGCAGTTAGAGCTACTAATCTACTTATCCAGAACTTCAGACTTTAGAAAAACAGACACCCTCTTTATGCTGCATTCTGGAGTCAAGAAAGGACTAGTGGCTTTGAAAGCCAACCTGGCAAGGTGGATAGTTCAGGTAATTTCCCAAGCATACAGCTCAGCAGGTAAGGCGCCACCCCCTCAATTAAAGGCTTACTCCAAGAGGAAAATAAGTACTTCTTGGGCATTCCACAAACAAGGCATCCATGGACATGATTTCCAAAGCAGCAGCATGGAGTTCACTACATACTTTCTCCTGATTTTATAGCTAGATGTACTAGCTTCCACCGAAGCAGCAGGAAGGTGCTGCAAGCAGCAGTGCCTCCTAGTTAGTTTCTGCATCTTCATCCTGCTTCCTAGTTAGTACCCCCCTTTTTTGGGATGGGTAAGGCCATATGGAGAAAAGATGATTTACTTACTGGGAAAATCCTTTTCTCCTAGGCCCGTAAAGTCAGTGCATCCAACCCGTTTTACACGGGGTGCCGCATCCCTAGTCAGGCTAGTTAGGGTTCTCATCTTCTCACTCTCCACCAGCAGGCTTTGGAACAAAAACTGAGGATAGAGGTGGAGACACAGAAGGAGGAAGGGCAGGAAAAGTTTCTTAGTTTGTTCTGCCTCCAGGGAGGTGCAACTGAAACCCGAGTTGTCGACAGTATGGATTTTCCGGTAAGTAAATCTTCCTTTAGCCATTGGACTGCTACGTTACTGCCCTACCCTTTGGTCTGCTGCTCTTAGACTTAAGGTTCTTGAAGGTGAGTTCAGATTTTTTCAGAGAGCATGAACATGACGAATATATTTAGAGACAGTGTAAAACATGAGAAGTTTTACAAAGATCATTTATGTCATAATGTGTCTTGTGAAATACATAGAGTAAAAATTGGTGTTAATAGTCCGTTCTTTTACATCAGCATCAGTCTGAATTATACAAGATCAGTTGCACTGCAAACATTAACTCAGACACACTACACTTTATGCTCCTTTTATCAGATGTACAGACAAATAATCATCAGGTTGAGTATACAATGTATATATGAGTGACTAAGGCTGCATCAAATTTCTTGACCAATCTTCTAGGTGTAATTCATCTCCATCTCATTTATCCAATGAACAATATTATTTGTTCAAAACCCATAACATTTCTTTCAGTGGTATAGCTTATCCTCATGCAACCAATTTATAGACACATCCCAGGCACAGTTCCAGTGTTCCAGTTTTAGATCTTTTTCTTGTAGAAATTGCTGGATATTTGAAGAAGTTCAGAAAGTTATTCAGAGCTATCATACATGTGACTGTTTGGAAAACAAATCTGTATATCAGTAATGTTAAAGCAAATGTGCAGAATAGGGTAGTAGCTATGTAATCTGCCCAATTAAGAGCATGATTCATCAGAATAAAATATCTCCAGATTTCCCCCATGAGCAGCACCAGCGTTTTCAGTAGATACATATTCTCATGGGATTGAATTTATTTGTTAAACTTGGAAGGCTAGAACTTATTGCACATGACATTCTAATACGGGAATGTAAATATAACTTAGCAAAGCATTGCAAATGATCTTTGTGCAGTGTTACATTATATGCTGTACATTATCTTCACATTGTAGATAAGTGTTATGGAAAGTAATTTCTGTATTTTAATACTATATATATACTTACATAAATCTGTTTGGTTGTTACACAGTTGTGTTTAAAAGTTGATGCATCCTTTGCTAAATAAGAGGTTTCCATTAAACTCAGTCGTACACACGTACAGTCTTCAAACTATCGATTCAGTGATTTGTATAGACTGAAAGAAATGTGACTACAGCACATGCAAATGTCTGAAAATGCTTCCAGTTGATTTATCAGTGGTCTCTTATGGTACTAAAACATATATGTTGGGTGGGTTGTACTAATATTTTGAGGATTTGTGAATTAAATTAACTCTAAAGCAGTGGGAGGCTATACAAAGTTCTTTACATGCCTCAGAAACATTGAAGCATAATTGGAATTAACATGACATCAACATAGAGGTTGCTCCACTTGCTAAAAAAACTGTAGTCTGCATGTCCACATACTATTAGTTGCACGTAATAAATGGTGGTAGTCATTGTACTGTATGTACATTAAGTTGTATATAAAACCAAACAGAATCTTGACCAGTGAAACAAAAAAACACACAATCCAGTTGTAAACAGGTGTTATAAAAACACCTAGAAGTAGCCAGTGACTGGGCAGATTTAGGTGAAAGATTCCAAGTAAATCTTTATAGATGGCAGGTCCAATTGCATTTAAAAGTTCATGCAAATTGACCAGGTGTGCCTTAAATAATACTAGTGTATGTGTACACAAATGCATATTTGCAGGCCAGTACAGCACATGAATTTGTGGCACAGTGTTAGGTACATTTCCCCTTAAAACAAAAATAATATATACCGAGCTAGGTTTGATAAATATAGGACACAGAGGAACAGAGCCAGGTGCTTCAAAAATGATAGAAATATTCCTTTAGAATACTAATGTACAGAAAATTCAGTGTAGGATGTTGTACATGTAATATGCACAGTCTACATGAAGAATCTGGGATATACATACTGGTTCTGGAGTCTGATGCTACTATCAGGACTGGCTGCTATGTATTTTGTATTGTTTGAGAACCGAAAGGACATTGATGTAGCAAGGACTACATCAAGGATCACTATCCTCTACCTGCAGATTATTGAACACAGGAGCAGGAAGGCAGGAGGGACGTATAACACAAGACACACAAAACCCTCTCCCCCTTGCTGTCTCAAATACAGTGAAAATGCACAGTGTTTTACTGGAGCAAAGCTCGGATCTGCTTGGATGTGGTGTCATCGTTTAGATGGCGGGTTGTATATCTAAGAAAAAGAACATAGTTATGCTATTAAGTCTGCATCACAGGTTCATATATAAATATATTGTAATGATGAACCATCTATTCTCCTGCCAAAGGCCTACTATTACATACCTCAGAGCATTTAGAAGGCCCTCTGTGCTTGTGGATGGTTGATCCTTCAGCACCTTGATGCAACCTTTCATCTAGAAGTGAGAGAATAAATAATTTATAGGAAGACATAATCTACTGTCTACAATCCATTTCTATTTTGGAGTTAAACTCTGACTATAGTGATGCCAGATATTTGGCAGGGTGCTAAGGGGGGTTTAAGTGGCAGTCCTTGGGAGTAGCTGCCCCTCTGCCCCATAAGAACAATAGTGGCAAGTTGTAGTGTGTTGTTTGGGTTGCTAAATGTAAGGTAGTTCCAGGGTGAAGCAGCGGGGTTCCTTTGGTAGAGCACTATCACACCTGCCTTCTGATTCTGGCATTTCTGCTGCCTGAGGCGAAAGCTTGGCAATGCGCCCCTACCACGCCCGGTGCCACACACCAAGCCATGCCCCCAAGGCATGCCCCCACTCACCATGCCTTTCTCATAGAGGATAGGTAAATTACCCTTAATGTGTTACCATGCTGTCCCTAAAGTTAATAAAGTATATGGACACTTTGTAGATAGCTACTGTGTAACAGCTCTCTAACACAAGATAACAGCTCCCTGGTAGATATAAGAACAGCACTCAATAGTAAAATCCAGGTCCCACTGCAACACATTTAGTTACATTGAGTAGGAGAAACAACAGCCTGTCAGAAAGCAGTTTCATCCTCAAGTGCTGGCTCTTTCTGAAAGCACATGACCAGGCAAAATGACCTGCAAAATGAGATGCACCTACACACCAATATTACAACTAAAATATACTTGCTGGTTCAGGAATTAAAATTTATATTGTAGAGTGAATTCTTTGCAGTGTAACCAGTGTAATTTAGAAATAAATACTACACCATAAAAATCATGGCAGAATCCCTTTAAGTTACAGTACATTGCATTGTTAAAAAGCCCTCTGAAGAACAGATAAGTTAAGATGTGACAGGGTTGCTTCCGTTGAAAGGTAGGATGGTGAAAAGGATGATGAAAGGTTGAAAGTGTAGAATGTTTGGAGATATAGTAGAAACTGTAGCATTAATGTTACACTATAGATTATAACTGCATTATAACTTAATGGGGCCACAAGAAAATGCTGAACAGACTTATAATGAGATGTAAAATTGAGGTATCACAGTGCATGTCAAGGGGGTTGATAACCTTCAAGTTCACTTTTAGTATGTCATAGAATGGCCAATTCTAAACAAATTTTCAATTGGTCTTCATTATTTTTTTCATAATTTTTTTCTGATTCTTTCCAGCTTTCAAATGGGGGTCATCACCTCCATCTAAAAAACAAATGCTCTGTCAGGCTACAAAGGTAAATTCAAAGGTAATTCAGACCCTAGCAACCAGATTGCTGAAATTGATAACTGAAGAGCTGCTGAATAAAAAACTAAATAACTCAAGAACCATAACTCATAAAACACGAAAACCAATTGCAAACATGTCTCTCTATATCCCTCTCTATATCACACTAAGGGGCCAATTCATTAACTTCGAGTGAAGGAATAGAAGAAAAAAAACTTCGAATTTTGAAGTGTTTTTTTGGCTACTTCGACCTTCGAATGGGCTACTTCGAGCTAAAAATCGTTCGACTATTCGACCATTTGATAGTCAAAGTCTCTTTAAGAAAAAACTTCGACCCCCTAGCTCGCCACCTAAAAGCTACCGAACCCAATGTTAGCCTATGGGGAAGGTCCCCATAGGCTTGGCTAACTTTTTTGGTCGAAGGATAATCCTTCGATCGTTGGATTAAAATACTTCGAATCGTTCGATTAGAAGGATTTAATCGTTCGATCGAACGATTATTCCTTTGATCGTTCGATCGAACTATTTGCGCAAAATCCTTCAATATTCGAAGTCGAAGGATTTTCATTCCCCAGTCGAATATCGAGGGTTAATTAACCCTCGATATTCGACCCTTGATGAATTTGCCCCTAAATGTTAAGTCTAAGGTGAACAACCACTTTCAAAAAATTTCCAGAATTTTTGTAAAATTCGAAAATATGTGGATTTGAGTGAAATGCTGCGATGCAAATACAAGCAACACAGTGTTTATACTGTATAAATAAACTGGATCATATAGTGCAATTGAATAAATTAATCAGACATTGGATTTGAGAGAGGCTTTTCAATTATGGATCAACTAGCAGTTAGGCAGGGCTTGACTTCATCTGCACAAAAGCCTTGAACTTCATGCATGAACTAGGGAACATTTTTTTTTAACATAAGCCACTATTATTTATTATGAAACAATTTTATTTTGGGTAATAATCTACATTTGTATATACAGTATAGGCATAATAAAATAGACAAGGGCACCTGGGCTGCGGCAAGTGATGATTTTTATAAATACTGGCTTTTGATGACACACACTGGACTGGAGAATTCAAATAACAGGCAGCACTAGTATAAAATTATTCCAAATATTCATGTACCTGAGTAGTTCTGAATAAACCCTGCCTCTGCCTGCCCTGAGCTTGCAGCACACAGATGCCAGCAGACTGGTTCCTTCCAAAGGCAGCCGACACCCAGCACAAGAATTCACATGATCTGCGCAGAGCTGTAGTGACGTCAACAGAGTAGCGATGCGCAGGTATGCACGTGACACAACGCACCACACCAGACTGGACAATGAGGGCAGCAGGAGGGGACTGACTGAAGGCGCATTATGCACATATTTATTCTACTCACTGTCACTGTGTCACAAGCAGGTTTTTTTTTTCCATAAGACCTTAACCGCACACTTTATTTTCTTCACAGTTTACAACTTTGCAGATATTACAGAGGCTAAAATGCGGCCTCTTGTGTTTATCCAAATTTTGACGCCTGAGGCGAGATTCTCAGGCTGCCTCATTATAGAAGCTCCCCTGCTGCCTTTCACCCTGTGCTCAAATCTTAAGTTCACACAGAAGGATGCCCATTTTTTGGCTTTTGACCCTTGTTTGCATCAGCATGCCTACATTACAATTGAATTACCACCTGATAGAACCATTCCAGCCGCTGCCAAATCATAAATTTGGGCATGAATTAGTCAGTTTGGCTACCAGCATGTGTAGTGATCTGTCCAATTTGCCACTGTGTCCTATAGGCAAACTGGCCCATATTTACACAGTCTGAGGCCTCCACAACAATGTAATTAAAGGAATTGTTCAGTGTAAAAATAAAAACTGGATAAATAGATAGCCTGTGCAAAATAAAAAATGTTTCTAATATAGTTAGTTAGCCAAAAATGTAATGTATAAAGGCTGGAGTGACTGGATGTCAAACATAAATAGCCAGAACACTACTTCCTGCTTTTCAACTCTCTTGGTTTACACTGACCGGTTACCCTGGTTACCAGGCAGTAACCAATCAGAGACTTGAGGGGGGGCACATGGGTCATATCTGTTGCTTTTGAATCTATTTACCCAGTTTGTTTTGTCACACTGAACTATTTCTTTATGTTGTAGTTGCATGTGGTACACTCTACAGACAAAAAGCAAATTACCTATCTATGTTTGGGTGGGTGCAGGTTTGGCAGCCATTACAGCGACAAGCCTGTACCAACTGCATTTTTTTTGTTTTGTTTTTTTTATTTTTTACAAAGCACACTTATATGTTCTTATTTAGAAAACTGCTCAAGGGTCATCAAGTTATGGTAATAAAAACTGTTCTTAAAAATGAGTTATGTCATATCTATACTAACATAAAAAGAAATTTCATGATGGATTGTTTAGGTACCCTTGTAATTTTGCTAATTTGAATGCATGTAACTGCTCAATACTGATTACTGCCAATACCAAATTGGCTGGATTAGCTCGAACTCTCCTCTGAAGAGTGACCGCATGGGATCCTTAAAGCAACTCTCAAAAGATCTGAAAACAAAGATTGTTCAGTATCATGGTTTAGGGGAAGGCTACAAAAAGCTATCTCAGAGGTTTAAACTGTCAGTTTCAACTGTAAAGAATGTAATTAGGAAGTGGAAGGCCACAGGCACAGTTGCTGTAAAAACTAGGTCTGGCAGGCCAAGAAAAATACAGGAGCGGCATATGTGGAGGATTGTGACAATTGTTACAAACAACCCAAAGATCACCTCCAAAGACCTGCAAGAACATCTTGCTGCAGATGGTGTATCTTTACATTGTTCTATGCAATTTGCACAAAGATCTGTATGGCAGGGTGATAAGAAAGAAGCCCTTTCTACACTTGTATGTAAAAGCTCATTTAGACAAGCCACAGTTATTTTGGAACAAAGTGCTTTGGACTGATGAGACAAAAATTTAGTTATTTGGTCTTAACAAAAAGTTTGTAGTATTCAAAGCAATAGAAGATAGCACGCACTCCGGCCTTGTTTCTTCATTTATTAAACAAATTTCTACATCTACATTGACATATTAGGTTATGGTCTAAAACCTTATTCAAGATGTAGATTTAGTAATTTGTTTAATAAATGAAGAAACAAGGCCGGAGTGCGTGCTATCATCTAATGCTTTATGTATATAATATAATATATATTATAAGAGGTTAGTGAAATCATCTTACTAAAGCTGAGTACTTACATCAATTTTGGAGGTTTTGGCAAAGGCTCCAACTGGGTGTACATGATCATACAAGATGATAACTCCAACCATGACTCGCATACAGAAGAGCAGTGTTTCGTTGCTGGTAAAACGGCTGCGGTACCCTCTAAGAGATAAAGTATCTGTATTGGTATATATCTGGAGGTGTGCACGATCAGTGACTTATTAGGTCAATCGTGGTACTCACGGAGTCTCCAGCATTACTCTGCACACACAGGCCATTGTGCTCAAACAGTCAGTTGTATCTTCAATGGGCAAAGACTTGTTCTGCAAAATGTATAAAAACAGTTGTGGTCATAGATTATCCACATCCATAAAAATGTATGCACTACATCTGGCATGTAATTTGCAACAATCATGTATAAGCAATGCACAAAATACCATGCGCCAGTATTTATTTCTGTAATACATAGTCCATAGGTGTGCTAACCATAAGCTTCAACATAAGGCTCTATCTATTAAACATAGTTCATGCCATTCTTGATATTTATTACATTGAGCTCTCTGGTACTTCCTTCTCCTTTAGTCTATACTTCTGTATTTCAAAACTTTTACTAATGTTAACACATTACATCAGTTCACTCACCTCAGACACAAACTTAGTGGTTGCATTGCTCAGAGTCTTCAGCATGGGGGTGGCATCGGCATAAAACAAAGACATGCGATTGGCCATTTCATTGTTTACATCACTCTCTGCATCCACCTAAGAGACATTGTTACAGACAAGATTACAGTTCTGAGTTTGCAAATGCTTTGAGAATACCCAGCAATTTCATTTACCTGAAAATTGTTTAGTCGATTGCGACTGACTGTTCGTCTGTAGTAACTGAAGTCATTTTGTATTGCAGGATTTGTCATCTGAGGATCACAACTTAAAGTTATGAAAGAATAGTACAGTACATTGCAGTTGCATTAATGTATAAGAAAGTGTTCTAGCGAATGTTTTTTGTTACATTTTTACAGTCTATTATATATATTATTACTATTTTAATGTATTATACAGTTTATTTAGTTAAACCCCCCAATTAAAATTTTTTTGTATTGTCTGAGGAGGTAGTCCACATTTATGTCCTTAAGTTTAGTTATATTATGCAGGTATTGGATCTGTTATCCAGAAACCTGTTATTATGGGAAGGCTATCTCCCACAGACTACTTTAATTGAATAAATCGCATTTTAAGGGTGTGGCACATGGGGAAATTTAGTTGCCTGCGATAAATCTTCACTACTGCGGGTGACTAATTTCCCCAAAATGCCTTCCCATTGGCAAGAATGTGAATCGCGGGTGGGATGGCTTTAGCATCGCTTCGGTTTTCTGAAGTTGCTTCCAAAGCAAACTTCGGGCGACTTCAGAAAAAAGTTGCATATACATTGTACTTGATCCCAATTAAGATATAATAAACCCTTATTGGAGTTAAAAACATCATATTGGGTTTAAATATGGAGATCCAAACAGGTTTGCTTCCAATAAGGATTAAAGGAGAAGGAAAGTGCTTATTACTTGGGGTTGCCAAAAGTTAGTGATCTAGAAGCCGAAAGACGATCCCACCTTGGTGCTCGCTGGAAGAATCCTGGGCCGATGCAGTTTTCTCCTGATAGGAGCACTGGCCCAGGGTGTAAGTAAATGCGATCACTTGGGGTGCCTAACTTTTGGCACCCACAAGTATAAAAGGACTTTCCTTCTCCTTTAATTATATATTATTTTGGATACTACAAGGTATTGTTTTATTATTACAGAGAAAAAGAAAATCATTTAAAAAATTTAGATAAAATGGGATCTATGGGAGCAGCCTTTCTGGATAACGGGTTTCCGTATAATGTATTCCATACCTGTAGGATATATGTGGAACTCTGTTACATCATTGAAAATCTCAAATAATTTTCAGTTGCATTTTAGTGTTATGATCAACTGCAAGCCTGCCATGAATACTTTCTTAGTGACGTTAATAATCTTTTAATGTAAAAAATGCATTAATACCTTAAGTTCATCAAAGCTAAGAGTGAAATGCAGAATCTCAGCAAACTGTTTGGCCAGAGCTTGCTCTCTCTCAAGATGTTGAGTAGGGGCATATGGGGGTGATGTGAGAGCTTCCAGGAGGCTGTGCAAGGCATTTTCTAAATAAGACAAAACAAGGTAAAACAGTGTAAATTCACACAACTAGGAGAAAAAAAACATCTCTGAAATCTGTTACTGAGGGTGTGCCTTAACTGTGTCAAGAGAAATGTGTGTGTGAAATGATAATCACCAAGTCGAAGGGAAAATTCGTAGAAACGCTTGAGTTTGGCTACCAAGGGACAGACAGCACGCCAGGCCTCCTCTTGTAGGTGGAGATCCAGTGGATTCTGAATTGCCTAATCACAAGAATTTACAGCAATTAATATAAATGACAGAGAGAGTGCAAATATAATGAGGCAGGGTAAGTAATCATTTGTTTTAACATTTATTTTATTCTATTGAGGAGTTCTGGTGGAACGTAATTTCAATACACTGTAACAAATTTATATTCTGCATTGACAATAAAGTATCCTTGTTTGTTGGGGCATAAAGTTTCCCCTGGACCAGTAATCCATAGCAACTTATTAGCAGTCAGCTTTATCTTTTGTAGTACATTACAGCAAACATCTGATTAACAAATGATTGGACGCAGGCAAACATTGCTTATTTTTGCTACACAAAGTTGATATATTCACCATCAAGCAATGTCAGGCCACATAGTAAGTGATATGCTTCATTTTACTTTATATAAATAATTAGTGGTTTAGAATACCAAATCTACCAATATCAATTCATTTACCCCAAGATAACTGAAATAAGCATGATTTGATGCTTCTAGCCAAGAGAGATATGTGATGTTATCTATCACACCTAGTAAAGCCACGCGTGGCAATCTGTGGCAAGTGTTGGTCCATCAATAGCTCTGCTTCTACCTCTTAATTAAGTGTAACATAAGGAAAGCCCAGAAACAAGTATGCATATAAAATAGATCACCATTAATACACAGCGCTAATTTCACTTAAGGACATATTGATGAAGCTAATGTGTCAAATGATTTATAATGGGAAAAACACTATGCAAAGAAGTATTTATACCAGTGTATATACAGTATCTCTTTACATGTGATCTCACTACATTCATTGCAGTTATGAAAATCATCAATTAAAAAGAGCAGGTGTCCTATTCTATAAAGCTGTACCATCTATATTCATGGCCGGATTTACATAACAGGCGTCCCTAGGTCCACTGCCATTTGTCGCCCCGTCCCCTTCCTTTTATTCAATCAAAATTTCATCTTCGGGACTGGAGCAATGGGGATTGACGTACAGGAAATTTTAAAAACTATCGTATCTCCTACGCCTCCCCAGTGTTTCTGAACCAATGTGAGTGTGGTTGCCACCCCCTAAAATCCTGCCACCAGAGGCCCAGGCCTTCGTGGCCTCTCCACAAATCCGGGTCTGTCTATATTCACTGTAACACTGCTTGATTGCTGTATTATACACCATTATTTTACACCCCTCAGAACTGAGGGCTGACATTGATCTTGATCACTTAAAATCAATATAGAGTTTGATAAATACACTCGATTTTTGGAAAGAGATTGACTTCAGATGACATATTTGATCTCCAGATTTTTACACAGCTTCATAAAAAATAAGCTTAATATATATTGGTTACAAATCCAAGAGCCCTTTCTACTTGCTTTACCTGTCTTATCTCTTGTCCTGCTCCCCTGTATGACTGCAGCTCAGCCAGGACACCTTGGGCCTCCTCCAGCACAGAATTCACTTGATTCCACACAGCGGTTTCTGCCTCAGTGGGCTGAGCATCTGCAGATTCCAAGCACATGAAGTTTGTGAGAGCAACATCTAACTGGATCTGAAACAGATCTGTGTTTTGTGGGATTGTTTAACAGGTCTGCACAGAAAAATGAGTTACATGGTTGTCAAATACACAAAGAGACAGTAGGCCAGTTTGCCTTCAAGCTGTCACTTTACCGTTTAAAAGGCAAGCTGTTTACTGAAAGTGCAAAACAAAAAGGAGTAGAGCTGTTTAAATGACACCAAGGGCAGAAAGTATTTAAAACACCTAATTTACATGTTATCCATTATATTTTAATATGAAATAGGCGCAAACAAAAGAAGAGCAAGTTAAGGGGGTTATTTATTAAAATACGAATGCATCAATTTTTTTTAGTAGCAAAAACAAAGCTCGACCAAACTCCTATCCACGGTTTTGCCTTATTTACTCAATTAACTCAAATAAATTGGATTGAGGAAAAACCCAATAAAATCGAGCAAAAACTGAATTGTATGATTTTTTCACACATTTCTTTCAATTACGTGATTTTTCTGGGTTATTGTCTGAAAACCCCACATTTTTTCGAATTATGAGGCTAAACCCAGTGCAAACCACGATATCTTCAAATTGGGATAGGGACATCTGCCATTGACTTATAAGGGTCTCGACAGGTTTGAGATGGTGGATTTTCATATTCTGGCTTTTTGCAGCATTGCGGTATAATAAATCTTGAAAAATTCGAGGTTTTTTTCCACAAGAAATTCAAGTTTTTGCCCCAAAAAGCCAGAAAAAAAAATCAAGTTTAAATAAATATCCTGTCTACTAGTTCCTTGCAGTAACATAATTTACTATAATGTACAGTCGGATGTTTGTGATTTACTCTTCTGAGTAGAGGATGCACAACAGGGAAATGAGCACACATGAATTAGGCTCCAGACACAGTGGGCTAAATAAACCAGTGCTCAGGCACATTTAAATTTCTTGACTAAATGATTGGCTGAAGTTGAGGGAGCCAGTAAATCTGGACGGCCAGTGAAAGTGATTCAATCACTGGCCAGGTGGCATTGGCAAATTATCTGTTCAAATTAGAAACTGGTTCTTTTCATACCTAATACAGATGATGGCAGGTTTGGTTTAAATTGCCCAACTTCATGAGCCCACATGCTGTGTATTAAACTTTAGCTTTTTGTTCAGAGAGGTTATGGTGTCAGAAAATACATATGAAATGTGTCTTTTTTTGTTAACATTCACTTGGCACTTCTATGTTAGATAGAGGCATATTTTTTGTACACTAATTAACTAAATGTGACATTAAGGGGCACATTTACTAAGCTCAAGTGAAGGATTCGAATGAAAAAAAGTTTGAATTTCAAAGTAATTTTTTGGGTACTTCGACCATCGAATAGGCTACTACGACCTTCGACTTCGATACGAACGAAACAAAAATCGTTCGACTATTCGACCATTCGATAATCGAAGTACTGTCTCTTTAAAAAATACTTTGACTACATACTTCGCCAGTTTAAATCTACCGAGATTCAATGTTAGCCTATGGCAGTGATCCCCAACCAGTAGCTCGTGAGCAACATGTTGCTCTCCAACCCCTTGGATGTTGCTCCCAGTGGCCTCAAAGCAGGAGCTTATTTTCAATTTCCAGGCTTAGAGGCAAGTTTTGGTTGTATAAAAACCAGGTGCACTGCCAAACAGAGTTTCCTGTAGGTTGACAATTCACATATGGGCTACCAAATGGCCAATCACAGCACCTATTTGGCACCCCAAGAACATTTTCCATGCTTGTGTTGCTCCCCAACTCCTTTTACTTCTGAATGTTGCTCACGGGTTCAAAAGGTTGGGGACCCCTGGCCTATGGAGACCTTCCTCAGCACTTTTCTAAGTTTTTTATGATCGAATAAAAATCATTCGATCGATCGATTAAAATCGTTCGAATCCTTCGATCAATCAAAGAATTTGCACTAAAACTATTAACCCTCGAAATTCGACCCTTGATAAATCTGCCCCTAAGACAATAAACTATATAGATGCTAAAGATATGAAGGTCTTATATGTGTGACACCAACTGTTGAAAAAAACTTAACCAAAGAAGCAATAATTGGACCTATAACAGGTAGGGTAGGATATTATAAGCTGCATTGCTCAGTATTAAAAGGAAAAGATCCATTTTTCCACCATCCATTTTTGCCAAACTCAGAATTGTCAGGAAACTGGGCTACACACTCTGTGATTGGTTTAGCAAAGATATCACCCATTCAGGAAGAACAACCATGCCTAGCAATATAGGGAGATGCACTTTACCAGTGAACTTAGGATAAAATATGTATCAGTTTACGATGGAATGTAACAGAAACAAATAAAATCGAAATTAAAACAAAATGAAACAAAAACATGGAAAAATGAAAATGATCTCACGTTCAAAGTCAAGGAAAAAAGTGGGACACTGTTCTATGTCGTTATAAGACAGGACTTTTAAAAGGTTCCCCATCTGACACCTAGAAAAAAAAGACAGAGAGGTGGGAATGACAGGGGCTACCAAGGGAATAGGTGGGGTGGAGAGCAGTCCTTAATGAACAACAAATAAACATTTCACTTTGAGTCCACAAAAAAGAATACATTAGTACAAGACATTAGTAAAGACTCCATATTGATTAAGTACAGCAAAATAACTTTAATCTGTTGTCATCAGCTGAATCCTATTCAGGATTTAGTATTGCTGTTATCTTCACGTACGACTGAATAATGTAAACCACAGAACATTACACTAGGCACTACTCTGTTGCCTTTAATGGTGTTAGTTCAGTTTCCTATACACTAATAATGGTGTCCATATTATATTTCTTAGATACTGGGCTATACAGTTACATTGTTACATAGTTAAATTGGGTTGAAAAAAGACAAAGTCCATCAAGTTCAACCCCTCCAAATGAAAACCCAGCATCCATATACACACCCCTCCCTACTTTTAATTAAATTCTATATAGCCATACCTATACTAACTATAGAGTTTAGTATCACAATAGCCTTTGATATTATGTCTGTCCAAAAAATCATCCAAGCCATTCTTAAAGGCATTAACTGAATCAGCCATCACAATATCACCCGGCAGTGCATTCCATAACCTCACTGTCCTGACTGTGAGTGATGGATTAATGCACAGGCTCCCATTGGCTACAAATTTGCCCATCGAATTTCTTTAATTTATTATTTATATTTTATTTTAATATGTATTTTTTGATTTATTTGAGCTGCTGGGCCTGGTTAGGCACACCTGTGCAGGTAAGGCGCATGCGTGCACGCGCCAGGAAGCTTGCAGATCCAGTGACATCATGGGTGTATGCCAAATCAATCCCCCCTTGTAAAAAGCTTGGGTGCACGTGTTCCTGGATCTGCACACATCCAGACCCAGCACTGGATAATCTTTTAATATGGACCATTTCTCTTTTTCTTTTTTTGGGGGAATGCTCCTTTTACATGGTGCATTTTGCCACCAAGTTCTTACATCTTGAAATACCTTTTGCCATTCTGATGTATCTTCTGGTAGATATTCAGTGATTTATTCCTTCCATCACAAGTAGAAATTGTAATGCCACAAGGAAGCCTCAAGTATTGGGCGGAGTATGGCTCATTGTCTGACTATCTGGCTCATTGTCTGACTGAAGCACACTAATATACCCAACTCATGCAGGCACACTAATATGCCCAACTGCCCTTTGCTGAACAGCCAAATGAACTTATTAGGGAACATTCATACACATATATTATCTCAACTTAAAGTATGACCAAGACTACAATACACCTGCACACAGTCACAAGCAGAGTATTAGGTTCTTTAAATAGGTGATGTATAGAATTGCCAACTTTTCTGGAAAAAATACAGGTTTCTGCGTATTTTTACCCCCCTTCCCTATTTATAACATTTGGATCAAGTATTATTTATACTGACCAGACTGGTATTTTACCAGCTTGGCAATCGTAGTGATATACGACTGTATAATATTCTTTCATATATCCTATTTTTTTTTATTTTTACAAAACATCATATTGATAATTAGTCATACAATAGCTTAGAGTTTTCTAATATTTTCAAATATATATAACATGGTTATTGTTTCAATATTTAGCACTGCATTTAGTAAACATGGTTATAAACAATTACTTGTCAGGCTTCTCAACGTAATCTTTTGATAGACGGAATGCTAAAAACATAATATCTAAAATGGCTAAAACTTAACTCCCAAACTAGGCTGGAGGACAAATATACCAAACCCCTACATCTATTACAAATTGTTGCACATACGTACACACTCCGGAGTCTGGATACTATCAGGGCCTCTAAATTGAGCATTCTACTATGTTATTACTGCGGTACAACAACTTAAGTATACCAAAGTTAAATCTGTTGACTAACCCATTCTTATCCATTAGTGGAATCAAATAAACTGTGTCAGAGTGTCAGGGAGCCGGGAGCTCCCTCCAGGGAGGTAGTCTGGATCAAGGAGGAAGCCCTCTTGAGGGAGCAAGGTCGCGGTATCCAAAGGGTTAAGCAGAATCAGTAGTATTGGTCACAGGCAGGCGTTAACGAGGGCAGGCAGATCAGATGCAAATATCAAGATTTCAGGCAGGGGGTCAGAACCAAGGTAGGAGCTAGAAACAGACTGGGAGCAGGATTCAGGCTGGGAGCTGGAAACAGGCTGGAATCAGGCTGGAATCAGGCTGGAATCAGGCTGGAATCAGGCTGGAATCAGGAATCAGGAAACACAAACAGGAACCCAGGATTAATGGCAGCAAATCCTATTCTTGGGCGCCGTCATATTGTTTTGGGCGCCCTTTTATGATGAGATCCCGGCACCAGTAATGACATCATCATGCAGCGACGCTGCAGCCATGTGTTCAGCATGGGCGCCGCCATTTTGGATCTTCACTGTGACCGCCGGGAATGTAAACAGCGCAGTCGGGTACTTCTGGGTCGGGTACTTCTGGCAGTCCTGACACAGAGATTTCAAGTTCTACGTGACTGCTCTCCAACATACTTCTTTCTTCCAAGGCTTAGAACCTACATTTACCTCTGCCAATTAGAATTTCCACATGCTTATCCATGCCAATAAATTCATTTGTTTCTATTTATTCTTGCCTTTCCAGTGACCGCCTTTTTATAGTCTTATATGCCGATACCTTCCTCTACAGTATAATTCATATAATATAAAGCAAGTTATTGTAATTTCTGATGTAATTTTATATATATATATATATATATATATATATATATATATATATATATATATATATATATATATATATCTCTATCTCTCACAGGGTTTTAGTGAAAAAACAAAAAAATTTTTTTTATTAAGTCTCAACGTTTCGATCCCCCACATGCTGGCACCCAGGTATTAATTTTGTCTACGGAGTGCACCATTCCTTTGGAGATATATATATATATATATATCTCACATTATATGTCAATATTCTATAAACTTTAGTTTAATTAAGAAAAATCACAAAATTTTTTTAATGCCAGGACAAAAGATTCTTGTTTTTTGAAAGCAGCTTGATTCTTTCAACAAAAAGTATAGTTAGTCTGCACATGGTTAAGCAGAATACACTTTTGTTTGTAGCCTATAAAGTAGAGCTTGTAGCTTTGGTTGCTCTGTTTAGCTTCAACTCAGTGACCACAGGTTTCAGTGCTGCACTGAACAAAAAAACAACAGTAGGTGTATCTTCCTCTATATCAGCGCTTACACTGCAGTTGATAAACAGATAAAGCTTATCCATTGTGTTGGATATTTTTATATTAGCACAGTGTGCACAGTGTGCAGGTGACATTATATGGTGCATTGTATAAGTATTCAAACTTTTGACTTTTTCACATTTCGCTGCATTAAAATATGGAATTAAAATGAATGCTAAAGGGAACTTTACCATTTGATATACATATACAACTGTAACTGTACATAGCATGCTTAAGACCTTTATTTAATGGCAAAATATTTTTATTGCTAAAATCAGACATTTGTTGGCATAGGTACTCACTGAGGATGGTAGCATCATACCGTTGGATTTATTTTCATCAAAAGGGTCGGGCATATTGATAAAAACAGAGGGATGGTGCTAAACACTGGTAAAAATGTTGCAAAAGAACCTGTTTGTCTGCTGTAAAATCTTGTGAGAAAGTTATTCTTTCAGCAGGACAGTTATTCCTAATACAAAGCAAAGTAAGACTGGAGTGTCTCCAGTGAATGCTCAGAATGCTGGACTAACCTAAATAACTGAGCAAATCTACAGCAAAGATAGGCTGGAATTCTTCTATAGTTACACCCTGGTTATTAACACTTTATCTCATAAAGTTATAAAATGTCTGGGACAGCTACTAGGTATTAGTAATAGAACTGATGCAACTAGCTGATGTCATTAGTGAATTCTGATGTGTGTGGCTTGTAAATGGAAGGTTATATGTTTGAGTCTGAGCTTCATTTTGTGATGCACTTGTAGCAAGTTTCTAATGTTAGAAAAATGTTACTACACACTGATTTCCATGCTCCTTCAAAGAGGAATTGAAGTCATGCTGAAACTAGTTTGTGTATTTTTCTTCATGTGAAAATGAGTGGGAGGAGAATAGCAGTGGCATTGCAGGTAAACTCTGTGATAATGAAAGAGGTTGTGGATTTAGGAAAAAGCCACAAGGGAGGTTGGTGGAACACAAATATAAGGTTTTGTCACGAAACACATAAGAGGGTTGAGCTGTATAAGTAAAATCTAAATTATTAGAAGATTTAGGACAAATAGAATAAGGCATAGTTGACCATAAACAACATATTTTGCAGAATAAGTTGGATAATAAGTCATAACTACAGATTGTCAATGCTTATGGTTGAGTAGGGCCTGTCTGTGTGTCCCATACACAGGCCTTAAAAGATCCAAAATACATTACCGTACTGCAAGTCAACTCAGTGTAGCCAGTCCACAATGATAGTAGTTCAATGGTATGAATTCTACAGGACAAAGGCTATTTGGCCAAAAAAATTTTCTGTTTGACATTTTTTAAATGAGGCTTTATGGCTGTATTAACTTTACTGTACTTTATTATCTCTTATACCTAGGTCAGACAGGAGACCACATTTAGAATTGTTCTTAAAATATATTTATTATATATAAAACTTATTTGTTTCCCCCTGTTGTTATACAATTGCTAGTAGTTTTAAAGGAACAAAGTATTCTGTATAACCCCCGCCCCTTGTGTATTATTCATGTCTGTCTTTAGCCCTACAAGTTCCTGTTGCACATATGAAGTTCTGCCTTTTCTTTCAAAAAATGTTTTTGGATGGTTTTTTTGGCGGTAAGCTATTTTTGGAGGAGACTGTTATCTGTGCAAAATATATAGTGTGCTGGTGTAAACCAAACTAGTCTATGTTTCTGTTTCAGCATTTAGGTATGCATACATGACCAACTTCTTCTATAAATGCCTCTACTTTACTGCTGAAAATCATATCTTTATACACTTGCACACCCTAGTGAAGCACAGTATATTTATTAGCTACACAGCACCAACTCTAAAACACAGCCACTCTACTACTATATAATCATCAGCTATATCAATTGTAATCAAACACAGATACAAAAAATGTGAAAATGCCATTCAGTTTCTAAATATTCTATATTCAGGGCGACACTATGTACTGTAAATGGATGCAGATAAATAAGTACGTAGAAGAAGGGGCTCATTTATAAACACTGGGCAAATTTGCAGTAACCAGGGGCGTAACTTTAGAGAAAGTAGGGCCGCACTTGCTCAGGCGGCAGCGAATGGCCAGTTACAAGGGGCCACCTTTTGTAACTTGGAAATTCGGATCTGTTGGTGCAGAGAGCGCTATTGTGATCAATGCACTAGCAATGGTGCCCCTCTTTGACCCACTCCGATACTGATTTTTAAGAGCTGATCGGAGAGGGGGGGTCATGTGGATTGCCCCTGAGAGGAAGCAGACCCTGTGGCTGCAGGGGGGCCCTGGAGGTATATGGGTGCCACAAGGCCCTAATTCATATACAATTTTATTAAATATTAATAAAACAAGTTAAACTGTAGACATTTTGGGGGCCTAAAAAATTATTTGCTGTGGGGCCCAGTAATATCTAGTTCCGCCACTGGCTAAAGTAACCCATAGCAATAAGTCAGTGATGCTTTTTCAGCCTCCTGCAGGTTAAATAATGAAAGCAAACCTTTGAATGGTTGCTATGGATTACTGTCCAGGTGCAAATTTGCACAGTGTTCATAAATGAAAAAAAAAAAACCACCAACTATAAATACAGGTTGATAACAACAACCCAAACACCATTACACATACTAATACTTCAAAATATTCATATATACCAAGCGTAAAATATACTCAAGAAAATGTACATCACAATTTTAGTCACAATTTCCCATACCACACACTGGGTCATTTAGTTACACATTTTTACAGTTTATACCTGTGTTATAGCAGTATTATAACAATCGTATATGTTTGTATTAAAATTACATTTATGAAAAACACAGCCAGTCTGCTGAATCTCTTGCACTCATTATATATACAGTTGAAGTCATACACTGTCCAGCAAAACTGATATGAGGAAATGTGCAGGCTTTCTCCCACAGTCTAAAAATATGCAGGAAGCTTGATTAGGTTCTGATTAAATGAACTCTGTTTTATGCACATGGTAGGGAGCTTTGATTGTAAATTTTTGGAGCACCATACACCAAACTGACGAAAGTCTGCCCATGACCTGCCCACACCCTGTCTCTTTTCACAGGTAACACTAGTACTTTTCAAGGCAGTCCAGGCCCCCATATTGTCCCTTATAGTTTTGGCAGTCTTCACTGTTGTAAATAATGACCTACAGTATCGCTTTGATGCTGATTTATATATTTGTACTATATGTAATAACAACATATCCTTATGAAGCTTAACTTACCTTTTCACCAGTCTTTGTTCATAGCCCTGCCCTCATATTATATGTTTAGTCTCACTGCTCAGACATAAAGTAATTAGACAACTAGAGGACAGAGCTACGTATGGAAGGGCTTAGTAGGAATTGGTTAGGGTTAAACTATAAATAGTGTACATCTGCTCACTATTGTAATGGTTGCAATCATTCTGATAAAATATTTTCCACTTGTGGCTCAAAGATAAATGTTCTCCAGCGTGCTCAAGTTGCACACAACTGCAATGATGCATGTGTATCTTACCCACATCAAAACTCAGCAAGAAAAGCTTTGATCGATATCTAAAATTATGCACAATAACCTAATAAAATACCTAATAAAATGCACATGTGTATGCTTGCTTTAGTACATCTATAATAAGGAATATGCATTCACAGAAAACAGGAAACAAACTAAAAAGGTTTCTGCAAAACGAACAAAATCATGAAGGCTGTACCCGCTTCCACTGCTCCAATTCAGTAAGCCTTACTCAGACTCTGCTAGCACCACCCAACTGCCAACCTTCATTTCTTCACTTAGCCCCATTTCATAGCATTTGCTTTGTGTCTTTTACCTTGTACTTCTTCTATATGTATTCTTGTCTCTTGTTCAATCACCTCTTCATTACTACAACATACTTTTCTATATACATGAGCAAGTTTCCCATATAAAGCCATCTATTGGTAGCGTCCTCAAATGAAAATGGCACCTCCTCCCCATCTATATACTCTTAATTTCACGCGTCTCTTACTCTCCAGTTATCTTTCTCCCATTCATCTAAAAGCAACACTCCTTTGCCCCTCTTTTCATATTCTCACAGACACAATTTGTTAAACACAAACTGAACTTACTTTCAAAATCCAGGAAAAAATGAGGACAATTTTCTAAATCTTTTCCCAAAACCTTAATGAGGTTTCCCATGACCCGCAGACCTGAGGAAGACCAGAAAAAAGACAAAGATTACGAGATGTCTTGATACGGCAAAGCCCCCACTAAAATTGCTCTTGTTTATCTGTAACACCAAAGTGATCTGAAGTCATTTGTAATATCCGGTTATTGTGCCATTAATTTCTACAGATGCAGTGTCCCAGCAGCCCATTCTTACATTTTTCTTTATATGTAGGCTTCTCTCTGACTTTCTCTGCGGAAATGAAGTTTTTTTGTGTTACCACTTCTGTTTTTGTCTATTTCTGAGAGGCAAGAGGAAGCTGCAAACTAGTAGGTCTGCATTCTCTGCACTTCCTGTGTAAAAGATGAACTCTCTAAAAGGGTCCTAATCTTCCAATGAACGGGATGAAGATAATTTATCAAAGCTATTATGTAGAGATAGTAACCAGCTATTTAAGTGAGTTATTGACTATTTAAACATAATATTTTATTAATAATAATAATAATAATAATAATAAAATTACGACATTCCAGTATCAAAGATTTTTAAAGCAATTGCATCCAATTTGTGCCAAAGTGCAGTTGTGCAAGTTTTAATGCATCAGCTGCAATTATGGCAGATGCATTGCTGCATTATTTGGCCTTGTGGAGTCAAGTTAACCTCTGGTTTCGTAAACTGCAAGCAGTTTTCAGCACAAAGGTTTCTTAATTAATATCTGTACAACTGGTGTCACTTCTGACAACAATAACACCATTACTATATGATTTACTAGGTACAAGTCAGTTGTGTGTGTGAGTAAAGTAAACCCTGGAAGTACCACTTCCTCAAAGTAAATATAACTTCCTGGGCTTCCTTGCATCCACGAGCCCTGTACTTTGCACTTGTGTGCAGTTGCACACAATTTATCAGGGCTGTCTGGACTGGTATATTATCGCTACAGCTACAGACAATGAGTGTGTTTAGGAGCAAAGTTATTCTGTAAATAGCATCCAAGCACTCCCAATTTACATCCACTTTAGCATTTGTACATGATCCTTGATGTATCTTTGCTTCTTTGTCACCTGAATGCTCCGAGGTTTCAAAACTCATCAGTCAAGTCTTGATAGGGTCATTTTTTAGTGTGACTGGTGAGTCTAAGTAAATACATTTCCTACACAGATTCCTTCATAGTATCCCAGGGCCAGTTGCACATGGTATATCCTTGAATCCATGTGCAATGTCATGCAAAATACCTTTAGAGCAATGGTACATGAGGAGATTAGTCAACAGCTATAAATCTCCTCCTCTGTGGGCAACTAATCTCCTCCAAATGCTACTCCGCCAGCGATACTATAAATCACTGGTAGTAAAACATATGTGACACTTTGTTTTCCTGAAATCATCGGAAGTTGCCTCCTTTGGAAACTTCAGGTGACTTCAGAAAAACTAAGTGCCACATGTGTATTATCACCGGCTGGTGAGGAAGCATTTGGAGGGGATTAGTCGCCAGCAGAAGAGGAGACTTATCACGGGCAACTCATTTCCTCATGTGCCATTGCCATTAAGAACACCTCCAGGATAATTGTAGTGCCAATAACATACATCCCAGAAAACACTGCATCATAAATACAGCACCAATTCTATACATACTACCCACAAAACACATGGTACAAGCAGGCCCGGATTTGTGGAAAGGCCACCAAGGCCCGGGCCTAGGGCAGCAGGATTTTAGGGGGCGGCATTCTGCATAAACACACGCATATGGTTCAAAAACATTGGGGATGCGCTGGAGATACAATCATTTTTTAAATGTACCCTGCGCCAATCCCCATTGCTCCAGTCCCGATGATGACTATTTGCATGAATAAAGGGGAGGGGACAGGGGCAACGAACGGCAGTGGGTCTAGGGGCGCCCACTATGTAAATCTGGCCCTGCATGGTAGCATAAATATCAGTGACAGTTTTATGTATAATAACATCAGAAAACATGGCAGGATAAATGCAGTGCCAAACTCATGTATTATACCTCAATTCATCAATAAAATCTGCCTATGCGTTTATTGATGACTGCAGCTGCTGCTTGGCACTGAATGCTGCTTTTCAGCCTCCTATCTAATAGCATTGCTGAATACTTTCTTCTTTTAGATTTCCCCAAATGTATCCTATTTAAGGTAAAAGTAAAGCAATTATTACCATTACCTTGGTATGTTTATGAGAATTTAGTGGTACAACTAGAAGGCACTGAACCCCACGGGGAAATCTTTTGCAGCCCTCAATTCAAAAAATAACATTTGTCTAATAAAGAAAACATAATTTTATGCAACTTTGCAATTGCGAATTCGCGCCTGGTGAATTTATTCGCCCATCCCTACTCATCTGCTGCTTTGCTGTTTAAACCTTAAAACCTTTTGTGCAATCTGTTTAAAGGGCATATTTACTAAAGTGGGAATTTTCTCCTTGTCTAACAAGAGTTGATCTCAATAAATCAGATGTAATTTCACAATCTACTAAAAATCATAAATATGATGTTGTGAAAACGTCTAAGAAAATTGACTTTCCCCAAACAATTGTAGTGGGGAAAAATCCCATTGGGTTTGTTTTTGTAACCTTAATTTATAAAGATCCAAATTATGTTAGGATCTGAGAAAAAACAAAGTCGAAGTATTCTGGATAATAGATCCCATACCTTTACTATGGTATCACAACTGGACCAATTGTGGAGCTTTCATGTGTTACTTCAAAAATTAAAGAGAGCTATGAAATCTAGACTATTGGGGAATTTTAATAAAAGTTGCAAAGAGCAAAACAATTTGCACAAATAAGAATATGTAATATTCTTCCTTAGACTATTGGGGAAATGTAATAAAAGTTGCAAAGAGCAAATCAATTTGCAAAAATAAGAATATTCTTCCTTAAACTGTTATTGCATTGTGAATTTTCATTGTGCATTGAAAATTTGTATTGCGCATGGTCCACTTTTAAGAAGTGCTTGAAGGTGTCGTAATCTTTTGGAGCAAACATAACAAGTTTTTCAGTAAGAAGTTTTATTACATTCACTGCACACTGGTGCAAACTATAAAAGTCACCAACCTTCTTCCACTGTCCGAACTGGTTGCTAAACAGTTCCCGGGTTCGCAAAAAGCTATATTAAATTCGTGCAAAGCAAAATTTGTTCGCACAGAGGCATAATTTTTCGCATTGCGAATATTTTTTCTGTTACCGACTTTTATTACATTCCCCCACTCTAGTTCCTTGGAGAGGATTGACATACACAGCACTACTAGAACAAGCAATGTAGGTCATGTATTTATTGCTCTGGTACTCATGAGATGCTCTGTGGGTCATAAATATAAGGAATATTCCATTCTAATAAACTGGCCTACATCTTCATGTCAGTCTATGAATACACAGTCAAGGCTTGTTTCAGAACAGGGCAAAGATTACATTCAATACAATCAGCGACATTACTAATACATTCAATTTGCTGTTCTTTACTGATGGCAAGTACTTAAGGTGGGGTTGCCAAGTCTGCAGTTCTTCAACTAGTATGGTACAACTACCAAAATCCCACCAACAGCCAAATACAGCGATTCTGCTTTGCCATTGGCCCTTATCTCTATTTCTGGCACCACCATTAGCTGTCCATCAAGTATACAGTAGCCTACTGCTGTCTATCTAATAATATGTGGTTTACTTAAGGAATCTTGAACCTGGGGGATTTAAGCAATAGAACACATCTAGGTAAATGCAGAGTACCATTAAAACTACAATAATGGGTATCATTTTACTATTCTATGTGTAAATTTGTCCCTGATATATCTCTTTCACTGGATTCAACGTGGAGCCTTACCAAGTACAGAGATTTATCAACAGCCGCTGCTGAACGGTGCGCTCCCGTCACTTCATCAGTACAGAAGGAGCTGCAACAAACACACAGATGCAGTGAGTGCAATCAATACTTTAGCCTGCTTATAATGCTGCATATCACTGTGAGTGTGGCACTGCTTGCTTCTGTGAATCACTGATTGTGATTAGTGCACTGCACAACAACTCTTCCGTCAGACTTTTACTGCATTGTTCTGGATGTTTATTCCACCCCAAATACCACCTAATATTTGAGATTATCATCAGGACTATGCTGTATGTCAGGGAATGATTCTGCCATGCAAGCTATTCTAGGTGTTTCTCAAGGGCAACCACCAGACCAGTTAAAATGCACATACAGTATGTTCACAGAAGGGTTTACTTTGATGTACAGTAGCAGACATTTATATTATTAAGACAATTTACAGTTCCTTTAATGTGTTACTGTTTTATTGTGATAACATCAATCGAAAAGGAACACAAGGAAGAAAAGAGGTGCTATGGAAGCCTGTCTCATTGGTAAGGTCACTGACCCTATGAATAATGAGCTGCCTTTGTTATTTATAGACGGAAGATACTATGGAGAAAGCTTTAAGGGAGAGTTATATAATGGAAAACCTTTATAAAAAAATCTAACCTCACAGGCTGTCTGCTTTCCTTTTTGCTGGGGGTCACTGACCCTAGGCACCTGATATCATCGCAAATGTTTTGTTGCTCATATGAGTAACAGAAAGTGAAATAATTCAACAATCTCATAAGAAATTAAATTTTTTTGCATTGTATTTTGGGAATTTTTTAGGTGCATTTAAGTAGCACAAAAATACATGAAAGGGGTGACCTTGAAGACTGCACCAGGGGGAAGCAATCTGCATTTAATCTGCAAAGCACAGTGTATTACTTTCCTATTACACTGCTGTTTTCCAACGTGCGCTGCAATGGGCGCTACATGTTCTCCTCGCTCGTTACCCTCCGCATTTCACATTTCTGCTGCTTTTCCATGAACAAACTTTCAGTTCCTCCTTTTTTAGGGGAAGAGGGATAAGCAGAAACACGGTTTTCTGCTTCTCTGCTTTGTAAGCGTTATTATTGTGTTCCTGGAACCAGTTAGGCTTATCATCCTGTCACTAGTTCCCATGTCTAAATTAGATCAAAACCTCTGGGTTATATCTATGACTTAACTTTAGGTACAGCTCCTATTCCTTTTGTTTTACTGGCAGACAATGTAGAAATGTGCCCATATGCCCACCCTCCTTGTCTAGCAATGTGACCCACTGCGCCGTGCATGCACAGTACCACTACTGTCACTAAAGCCGCTTAGTACCTCCCACCTTCTCAACTCCTCTGCCTCTCCCATCAGCTGTATAGGAGACAAATCCATTATCTAGCAGCACTATGGGGGATCAGCTGGATGAGGAGGGGGAGGCAGAGTGCGGCAAGGGATGTGAAGGAGAGAAAATGGAGGGAAAAGGGTCAGGAGGATGAGATGGGAGGCAAGAAAATATTGCCATATAGTTTTAAGAACATTACTGTACTTCATGCATACATAAGCAGGTCCATCAAGCATGCAGTGTATATGTGTACGTGTGTGTGTATAGCTCTCACTCTGTGTATAGGCACACATACAGCACAGAAGCTATGGATCATCTGAGCACACTTAAATTACAAAGCATCTAGTAATACACATCTTGCACAAACACACACACCATTGCAGAAAATGCTCTGTAAAAGAAACCATGCCCTGTAGTGTAAAGCAGATCAGATTAGCTGATGCAGATATATATTGCATTCATTATACACACATTTAGCACATCAGATATCATTTCTGAAAAACACTCGCTGTCTAAGCAACACACCTTTTCTAAGAAGACATGCACCCTAAGAATGACAGACTTCCTTTGTTCTAACACACCTTCTATTATAAATACACCTTGTGCATGGGCACACATCTGGTTAGTGGTGTATTTTTCCAGTTCCAGACATGTCACAAATAACATGCATGTATTAGCTGTGCCCTGCTTCCCTTCTCCACCCCCTGCACACAGCACTCACCGCTCAGCCGGCTGCAGGAGCGTGTGAGGATAGGAGAGTCAGCAGCACAGTGCGGCTGTGTATGGATGTGTATGCCTGTACCAAGGAGTCCTGCAGCTGCTAACTGTGCAAAATACACCACAAAAGCAGACACCCTCCCCCCAGACCAACTGTGACGTCTGCATGGGCAGATTAACCCCCTATTCCATTAGCACTGGTAGACTTACCCCATGTATCAAGACAAACCATCCCTTTACTGCATAGATTTAAAAGATTAACATTTTTTATGCTAAGTACTAGCAGAGATCCATCATTTTCTGCTTTTAAACAAAAATGAACTGGAGTATTAGCACTCCTTATTTTCTCTGCTCCTCTTATATCAAGTTTTATTAGCTGTTGTCTACAACTGTATTGTCCAGCCCTTCCAGTTAAGTAGACAAGCGCTAACACCAGTGCATCTGTGCTTTTTTCATTGGACAGAAAATCCGCTAGGTGTGACATTATTCAAAATGTGCTTGGTGACAGATATAAGGCTTTCACCAGCCACACACACATAGATATTTATATATATTCTTCTAAATGGACCAGCACTCCAAGTATTTTCAATTCAATAATTTATTGTAACATCAGTGGTGTATCCAAAGTTTTCGCCAAATGGCTGGTCCATTTAAGTTGGCCATAGATGTTATTGTGAGACCACGATTATCTTGAAAAGATCGTACGTTCGTATGAATTGTCTATCAACTAAAAAGACCAATTTGCCAGGAAAACAAAGGGGAGCTAGAGAAATCTTTGCGTCTATGGGGACCCAATCTTTGGTTATCTCAAAATTGTTACAAAAGTATCTTATCAGCAGCTGTGGCTCTCTGTCAAAAGCCAATTAAGTTAGAAACTTTGTTTCTTTTTCTGGCTGTTCAGTGCAGAGAAAAACTGGACTTTCCAGTACAAATGAGGGACAGCAGGTTGAGCTGTCGCTAAAAACGGGACAGTTGGGAGGTATGGTAAATAACTCCTGCTGGGCAGCCACCACGGAAACATATGAAGGGACCAAGAGAGTCACTCCAGAATGCAAGCAGATGATTAGCTGAATTAGATGTCAGTTTCAGCCTGAGACACAGTAACCATGGTACCAAGAACTGTTGCTATGGTGACTGCCAGTAAAAGGCCAGTATCTCTAGTACTGCCGGGTCTCATATTATAAGAAATGTGAATTTAAGGATGCAGCTGCTGTCTAGAATGACAGAGGAGCCATGCTACTGAGAACACATCAACAGTGTATTGTAACAGTCACGGTCATGAATAGTAAGATCACATAGAGGTCTGACTCCCAATTTTATTTACTGCAACATACTCCTCAATCGGAACCTGTAGCAGAACAATTAAATGTGTCCAGGGCAGCGTAAATTGGCCTGAACCCATTTGTGTTCCAAAGGACAAAAACCTCATTGTTACCCCACTGTAGGCTAACAGAGTATTTTTTAAGAAGAATCTGTAACATCGTGACTTCCCACTATGTGGTTTATTTCTGACCCTTGTTTCACATCAAAGAGGAAATCCATCTCTAATGTCTTCATTCAAAAATCAATTGATCAGTCAAACTTCTGTTGCTTGAATTGGAGTTTGGTACATATGTCCAGCTAAGGAGGGGCTGAGATAACATATTCAGTTGTGGGCATGTGCAGCGCCAGGCCAGCCAGGGACCAGACTAGGGGTATGAGGCAGAGAAGGTACATGCCTGGCACCCCCCAGCTTTGCACCCTAGGCACTTGCCTACTCTGCCCACCCCTAGTTCCGGCCCGGGAATATTTGAACACCTAACAAATCTTAAGTGAAATAAATGTAAAGTAATAGTTTACATGAGACAAGTGTTACATTACTACTTGTTTTTACACTTGTTTTGCTTGCTTGAATATGCTGTATTTTTCGTCACAGTGTAAAGGGGCCACACGTGGCTGGTGGGCACCCATTACTGCCAGGTCTATTAGGAAGGCTTTTAATGGAAAAATGCAGACAACCTCACAAATTTGCGATATAACAAGGCACACTTTTAGTGAAAGCAGTTTCTTACAGGGACACAAGGATAAAAGTTACACAATGAACATTTCTCTAAAGGTTCTCCACTTTTCTCACGCTCTCACTTAGCATTCCTCTCCCAAAGCCTCCAGTGTCACTGTAATGTGGATGAACACTAGCAGAGTGCTATTAGACATTCCAAGGACCTTTTTCTCTTTATACTTCCTAGGCTTCCCTTCTTCTCTCTTGTGTCCACATACAGTACACAAGCATCCCCTGGTTGTTTCACTACAGCCTCGTAGTCTCCCTCTAACCTTTCAAGTTCTAACTAGAGCACAATAGGTTAATAGAGTGCTCATCTATTTATTTAGTGACCTGGCATGTGTGGGGTTAATGGGGTGCTCAACCATTTCTGAAGTGATTATACTGACATGTCTGGGGTTAATGGAGCACTCATACAATTCTGCAGTGATCTTATTAGCAGGTCAGTGGTTAACTGAGTGCTCGTTCATTTCTCTATTAATTCTACCAGCACATCTGGGGTTAATGGAGCGCTCATCCAATTCTACAGTGGCATATGTGGGGGTTAATGGAGTTCTCATCCATTTCTATAGTGATCTTACTGGCATGTCAGGGTTTAGGGCTAGTCCACACGGGGAGATAGCGACGCGTTTGCGGTCGCGGCGACAAAGCGCCGCGACAGTCGCCGCGACAAAGCGCCGCGACAGTCGCCGCGACCGGCGCAGGCGACAGATTTGTATGGGCGCCTATGTAAAAACGCCTGTGCTAACCACACGAGGCGATGCGCTTTTCAACAGTCGCCTGAAAATGCCTCGCCAGGCTTTTTCAGGCGACTGTTGAAAAGCGCATCGCCTCGTGTGGTTAGCACAGGCGTTTTTACATAGGCGCCCATACAAAACTGTCGCCTGCGCCGGTCGCGGCGCTTTGTCGCCGCGACCGCAAACGCGTCGCTATCTCCCCGTGTGGACTAGCCCTTAAAGGAGGCTCAAGGGCAAAGCGCCCAAAATTGTTATTACAGGTATGGGACCTATTATCCAGAATGCTCGGGACCTGGGGTTTTCCGGATAATGGATCTTTCCGTAATTTGGGTCATCATGCCTTAAGTCTACTAGAAATTCATTTAAACATTAAATAAACCCAATATGCTGGTTTTGCTTCCAATAAGGATTAATTATATCTTAGTTGGGATCAAGTACAAGGTACTGTTTTATTATTACAGAGAAAAAGGAAATCATTTTTAAAAATTTGGATTATTTGGATAAAATGGAGTCTATGGGAGACAGGCATTCCATAATTCGGAGCTTTCTGGATATCGGGTTTCCGGTTAAGGGATCCTATACCTGTACCACAGTGCATTTTTGGGGCCCTGAGCTTCTCTTTCCCCTTAGGCCTCATATTTTGTTGACAAAGCTCTGCTCCTCTGTGTATATAGCAGTGGATATAGGGACATCAAAAGCTGTAAAGGGTAGTGGCAACAGCTGCAGCAGCAGGTGTGCTTATGAATTTTGTGGGCCCCTGGGGTGAGACTCTCTGGTGGGCCCCAGGCAACCCAGTTCAACACTGCACCAAGGGCTTCAATCCTGCTTCTGGATGTTCTTAGGCCAAAAAGGAAGTGTACAGTTCCTGCACTCCCTTATATAGGTTCTCCCCTACAGGACAACCTGTTGGCTAAACTACCACACTGCCCAATTATTAACATAAGAAAAATAAACATTATTTTTTACTTCTTTACAACAGCATCACCATTTTTCCAGTAAAAGTTGTTTGCAGATTCTGCAGGGGTTACATTGTTTTATTCATAAAATGTGGACGTACTTAAGTGTATTGCAACCTTTACTTAAGGTTATGGTTGCAATACTCCCACCTTTAAAGTGATACTGACAATAAAAAAATTTATTTACAAAATATTAATCTACATTAAAAGTTACCTATAGGTCATGTTGATAATTTTTTGCTGAGAGGTTTGTTTATGTAAGTAATTGTTAGTTGAAGTTTCTATACCTGACTGTTTTGCCAACCTGACTGTCCCATCTCAGCCTGTCAGTTAGAGTTTCTAATGCTAACAGAGTACTGCTGCACAAATATGGCAGCCCCCTCATACAGGAATAGGGTAGTAAGAAAGGTAATGTAAAAGCATCAGGAAAATACTTTTATGGCAAAATTATAAATAGCATTCAAAGATAATGTTATTATGGATATAAAAAATGGTTGTTTTCTGGTGTCAGTATCTCTTTAAGAAAGGGTGGACAGCAAATATGGCACAGAAAAACTAAAACCATTTCTCAAAAGGTGCGTTCAGTATAACAGTAGATCCAACTTAACAACTTAAAGCTATTCTCTATAGATAAGAAGTGCTTTGAAGGTAATATATTAAATATGCACAAATATATTCAAGGCCAATATAGAACTTTTTTTTAATCTAGGCTGATGCAATTGAGCCTTGAGGAAAGGAGGTTTTGTCAACAAAGGAAAGCTCTCTTTATTGTATGGACAAAAAAACTATGGAAATCCATATGTGTTATGACTGATTCCCTTGTGTGGTTCAAAATCAGTTGAATGCCTAACAAGAGATGATATGTTGATCTGTAGGAATTGATCAATGGAAAAATCTGATTGATATTTTTAGGTTGGAAAAGATTTCTTTCCCTGTGAAGCTGAATTGGAAGCTTTATATGTGTACTCAACTTGTTGTGTGTTTTGAGAAGGTTGAAATTGAGAGGCTAATACCTTTTAATTTCAATTACAGAGACCGTGAAATACAAGAATATATTTCAGTGTAAGCAGATAGCCTGAAAGTGTTTTAGATCACGTGATTTTCATACATGACTAACCAATATATTGACATCACAGATCAATCACAAACTGGACAAAAATGTAGAACCAAGTATGATGGGTTGCTGTAGCTTCTAATAGTTAAATAACATGATATTTAAATTTACACATCTTTTAACGCTGTAATCCAACCAAGGAGGAGCATCATAATTTTCTTAAATATTCTTCTCTAAACTCCAGATTCCCTGCTTCTATAATGGCCAGATAGAAGAAAAGTACAGCTAAAGCTTCCGTTGCCCTTTAATGCCTTTCAACTTCCTTTTGCAAACCTCAGATTAGTCTTTTCAGTCACACTTTTTGCTAAAATGCCTGTGGTGTCCAAATTTTCTCTGGCAGGAACTTTGCATTGGGCTCTGTGTTCATCAATAATACCTCCATACAACTTCATACCTAAAAAATCTGCCTCACTTTTGTCTGCTCCCCTTAGATATTAAGTCATTGAGGGTAGGGCCCTCAGAACCACCTGTCTTAATATGTATGGCCTTGCACATTTTATTCATTTTTTAAAAATTTATGAACAGTATTTAAGCATTAGGAAGAAGAACAACTTCAGATATTTTGGCAGTAGGTCAGTGCAGGCTGTACAGTCATCCAAGGAATGTAAATGCCCAACAGACTTGCCCAATATCTCATTGGGACACAGCCAGTGTGTCTCCACAAAACATATTCATAGGGCCTTCCTATACGATACTATACCTCCTGGGACCCCCAGTAGTAGCAGGTTTTGCTTCCTCTGGACACACAATATGTACTGCAGAGTACACCTATTAAGCAGGGAGTGAAGTGTGCGCACAGTGTGCTGGCCTATTGCAAACCGTTCAGTGAAAGTGGTTCTGTTCAGTGTGGATAGAGCATCCATTTTACACTGTTACAAACCGTGTCCCTAAAGTGCACTTGTGGCCTTTGGTGCCTTTGTGAAAGTGCTGTTCTGAGAATTAAGTTCAGCACTGGCTCAGTAACGGATGAATTGTTTAACATTGCTTGATTGCTTCTCTCTCTTCATGAAAATACAGTAACATTGAAACTGAGGTACAGATTAGGGTGCTAAAAACACTTACAACCTAAAACAAAGAGCAAACAGTTCTTCTTTTAGGGGACCCGTTCAAGATGTATTATGCCAGTTTTCAACTAGAAACACTGCTCTAGCTGTCTGCTCCTATTTTTAAATCCTAACCCCTCTCCTGAGCTAACCATTACAGTGATCAATCCAAGCAGGACTTGTCATCATAGTAAATTCTGCTTTTGTTAGCCTGCATTCTTTATTTGCATGAACTTTACATCGCATATGTGCAGTTTGCAGATATAAATGCACTGATGATATGTCAGAGGGAAAATGGCCCATGGGTGAAAGCTGCTATTTGTTTTAGGGAAATGTAATGAGGGAAAATGGAGAGGATGTATACCGTACAAATAATGCCATTTGGGTCGGGGAGATGTGCCCAACTTATATACATGGTAGGAAATGTAGGCTTTACATGTCCTTTAAGATCACAACCCCAAAATGACAGGAAGCCAGGCAGTCAGACATGGTTTAAATGCAGGAATGGTGGGAACAAGGTTATTATGTTTTATTTAAACCATTTTTTTTTTTTTTAAACAATCAGTGCTTCTTGGGCATCAGGCTGAAGTACCAATGGGGGAAGTATGTCAAGCAGCAACTTGGAGCTCTGCAAATACCTTCCTTAAGCATTATCATTTGGATGTTAAGTCTTCTAATAAGGCAATAAGCAGCAAGTTTGAATTGTTATTGAGACCCACCCTCATAAATTGCTCAAGGGAAAATAGAAAATTTAACGTTATACTTACTTTCTTTTGCTGGTTATTGTGGGCAGCCATCACACTAAGCCCTCCCAAAAAAACAGCTCGGACAAAAAAGCAAGAGAGAAAAGGAGCGTAAATGGTGCATATGGGAGAGGTAGGTGGCTCATTGGATGAATTTTTGAGGAACTGTCCTATCCTGTGTGTGTGGGGGGAAACACCCTTAGTGTGATGGCTGCCCACAGTAACCAGGAAAAGAACATTTCGGTAAGTATGAAGTTAAATTTTCTATTACTGTAGAGTGAATTATTTGTAGTGTAAGGAGTGTAATTTAGAAATAAAAACTACATCATAGAAATCATGACAGAATCTCTTTAAGGTATGAATATACAAATTAAGGAAAGACCCCTTATTCGGAAAACCAGGTCTCAAGCATTATTTATAAAAGGTCCCATACCTGCACTTTAATAAAATCTTACCATAACATATTATTTTATCATACTATTTAAAAACATATATATATATATATATATATATATATATATATATATATATATATATATATAATATAATATATATATATAATAAAGCAAGAAATGACCAGCAACACCGAGTTCTTTGATGAAAAAATCAAAATGTATTCAAGTTACATGTTCAAGTTACATGTAAAGCCTGTAAATGTATTCAAGTTACATGTAAATGGCTTTACATGTAACTTGAATACGTTTTGATTTTTTCATCAAAGAACTCGGCGTTGCTGGTCATTTCTTGCTTTATTATCTATCTAATTCACCTTGCACCCGAGGTAAGCTGTAAAGGCGGTGTGCTGCCCATTTGGAATCATTACATATATATATATATATATATATATATATATATATATATATAAAATGCAGGGATTGACAGCACTCCAAGGAAATACATCAAGTCAATAATTCAAATGAAAGTGGAGATTTATTGGTGATCCAACGTTTTGGCTCCGCACAGAAGCCTTCGTCAGGGACGAAGGCTTCTGTGCGGAGCCAAAACGTTGGATCACCAATAAATCTCCACTTTCATTTGAATTATTGACTTGATGTATTTCCTTGGAGTGCTGTCAATCCCTGCATTTTGTCTACATACTTCTCAGACTAGCACCCAGGTTTCTGCATACTAATGGTTGTGCATTCCATTCTGTTTGATTATATATATATATACATATATATATATATATATATATATATATATATATATATATATATATATATATATATATATATTGGTCCAACAAGATCGCACTCCATATTTAAAACATAGCCTTTATTAGCTTGTTAAAATGTATCATAAAGTAGCGTTATTCACAACACAGTAGTAGCGTCATTTGTATCAAGACACTTATCTGTTGAAAGTCCAACATAGGCGCTAAATCCATCCACACTCACGCGACGTTTCGGGACGCATCCGTTCCCTTTCTCAAGCGTATGTATCGTGTAGTAGCGTATAGGACTCCATTGCACACACTTTCTGCTTCCTCGTCAGACGGAGCATACGTGGTAAGTAACTGTGATGACGCGTCCTCACCTAGAGGGCGGATCCGCACATCAGTGGCCACATATCTCCACCCACCCGTTACTATCCAGAGTCCATAGTTACCAAGGGGGAAAAATGTTAGTGACAGCAAATTACATGGGCGTTTTTCACTATATCGAATGATTATGGTTATTTGAACAGATTGTACCATTAATATAAGCAAAAAATTACAAAATTATATACCAAAAAAAAGTTAATACAGAAAAATCAACAGGCAGCTAAGGAGGGGACTCTAGGATGCACATCAAGAGACCGGCATACCATAGGTAACAGATTGGCGTATGTATCTCAATATAACTCTGACAGTTCTAAATTTAAATGCATACTAGATAAACACTGGCATTTACTAAGAGAGGCATATCCCTCAATTTCAGAGTTCCAACAAGGTCCTATGATGTCTTATCGCAGAGGAGCAACCATAGGGAACAGATTAGTGAATGCAGATATACGGAAACCATTAAAGAAGGCAATGTTTTGGGGTCCTAAGAAAGAGGGCATGTACAGATGTAAGGGTTGTGCCCAGTGTCGATTTGTACTGGTGGGTCCTGAGTTTGATCATCCACATAGGGATCAGAAGTATCAGATCAGGGGTTATAATACGTGCGACACTAATTTTGTTGTATATATGCTGGTGTGCCCATGTGGGCTGGTCTATGTTGGAGAAACCACCCAGAAGGTGAAGGATAGGTTCTCCCAACATAGATCAACTATACATGTAGGCAATAGATCATTGCCAGTTTCTAGACATCGTCTAGAACAAGGACATACATCTGATGAGCTAAAATTCTGAGTTATTCAACACGTCCCACCTCTGAAGAGAGGAGGAGATCGTGTTCTAGCATTAAAAAGAGCAGAAGTTAAATGGATTGATAGGTTAGGGACTCTTAGCCCAAGGGGTCTAAACCGTGATTTTGATTTGCATTTATTTTTGTAAAATATTTATTTTTTGGTAAGCAGAAATATTTTTGGTAACTGACGTTGATCAGTATTATTTAGTGTACATTTTTCAAGATTTTTTGTTAAAAAAATTTTTTTTTCTTTGTAAGTAATTTTGCATTTTTTCAAAAAACCTTTTTTTTGGTATATAATTTTGTAATTTTTTGCTTATATTAATGGTACAATCTGTTCAAATAACCATAATCATTCGATATAGTGAAAAACGCCCATGTAATTTGCTGTCACTAACATTTTTCCCCCTTGGTAACTATGGACTCTGGATAGTAACGGTTGGGTGGAGATATGTGGCCACTGATGTGCGGATCCGCCCTCTAGGTGAGGACGCGTCATCACAGCTACTTACCACGTATGCTCCGTCTGACGAGGAAGCAGAAAGTGTGTGCAATGGAGTCCTATACGCTACTACACGATACATACGCTTGAGAAAGGGAACGGATGCGTCCCGAAACGTCGCGTGAGTGTGGATGGATTTAGCGCCTATGTTGGACTTTCAACAGATAAGTGTCTTGATACAAATGACGCTGCTACTGTGTTGTGAATAACGCTACTTTATGATACATTTTAACAAGCTAATAAAGGCTATGTTTTAAATATGGAGTGCAATCTTGTTGGACCAATATAGCTAAGAAGCAGAATTACTCACTGCTATTGGGATCAGCACCCTTGACTTCGATATATATTGGGATTTGTGCATCACAAACGTTGGAATTGTATATATATATATATATATATATATATATATATATATATGGCAGCTAAAAACTATGTGAGGCTACAATGTTATTGTTACTTTTTTATTACTTATCTTTGTATTCAGCCCCTTTCCCATCTTTAGTTCAAACCACTACCTGGTTGCTGGGGTAAATAGCAACCAGATAGCTGCTGAATTACCAAACTGAAGAGCTGCTGATACAAAATCCTAAATAGCTGAAAATCCATAAAAAATGAAGACCAATTACAATTGGCCTTAGAATATCAATGTTTACATGATACTTAGAGGAATATTTATCAAAATGTGAGATTAGAGCTCATCTCAAACAAACCTCACACACTTTCTATTTATTCCTATGGGATTTTTAGAAGCATATTTGTCAGTGGGTGAAAGTTAGAGTTAACCACTTGATAAATATGCTTCTAAAAAGCCCATATCACCTATAATCCTCAACCCAATTTAACTAACTATAACTATGTAACTTTAATACATCCTAAAGAATTGCCACCCACCAGACCAGGCCCGGACTGGCAATCTGTGGGCTCTGGCAAATGCCAGATGGGCTGCTATAAGGTGCCATAGAAAGTAACTATTTAGTGGGCTGGTGGAGGCTGTTTGGGCCTCTGAGTGGGCTCATTGGGCCTCTGTGTACCTGAAATGCCAGGGCCTATTTTAATTCTCAATCCGGACCTGCACCAGACACATATTAAAAACAAATGCTGCATGGCTACCATACTACATCAAACCCACAGATATCAAACGAATTAACAATATATTCTGAACCTTTATCTGGAACAGAAAACGCTCTAGGATCAGCTTGTTCAAACTGGAACAACCCAAAGCTCAAGGGGGAGTTAATCTCCCTAATATTAAAGAATATAACACCGCAGCACTACTGAGATACGCAGGAAACTGGATCCTCCATAGAGATCAATACGCAACACCATCCCTAGATCAAGACTACTCTCTTAATTACCTATTGCACATTTCACCTACTGAAACCCCCCCCAAACCTACGCGACAATCCTCTGTTCACAGACACATATAAAGCATGGCACACAACTAGGAAAAAACAGAGTTTATCACCTTACATATCTCCATATTTATCCTGGATAGGAAACAAACAATTCCCCATAGGCATACGTAACCCTATACTTTTACAGTGGCGTAACAATGGACTTTCTATCCTCAAAGACTTACTAACGGTGGTGACCACTCTCCAGTTACTCAAACACAACTTACAGAGAAATACCCATTTACCACACAACACATATTTTTGAGACTACAACTCGTTCATTTCGCAACCCACACTATAACTCAATTAAAAGATAAAGATAAGGAAGACCCACTATACAAATTTTGGAAAAACGCAACGATCAAACAATCAACATTACAAATATATCAGACGATACGAACAATAATAGTCATAGAAGACGAGGAAAACCCAAACTTTAAATGGACCGCAGATATCCCAGAAATAACACAAATAGATATTTTAAATCATCACATAAAAATAATGAAACTACTCCCAGCGAGTAGATATCAAGAGATGACTCTCCAAATACTACATAACTCTTATCTTACCCCACTTAGAAGACATAAAATGGGAAATCTCTCCTCTGACAACTGCCTGCGCTGCTGCTCACCAAGAGCTGACTTACTACACAACGTTTGGTCATGTTCAAAACTACAAACCTTTTGGCAAGAAGTAGTCACATATGATGGACAGATGATCGGGAAACCTATCCAATTACGAATTGAATGGGCATTATTCAGTCATACCACATACTATACCCAGCATCAAAACCTGAAAAAAACCTGATAGGCAGACTGGCTGCTGCGGCCAGGAAAACAATCTTACAACAGTGGTTGTCTACGGAATCCCCAAATCCACAAAAATTACACCACCTATTCCATATGGATTGGTTGGAAGCAATGACCAGAAAAGAACACAACACAACGAAATTCTTTCACACCTGGATATCATACATAACAACACTTCTACACCATGCTAGATATCTTACGGTTTATACATTTAGACAAACAACTTGGTACGATGAGGAAACACTCAGAGAACACCCACTTGTGATGGAGGCATCCCAATACCTCGATAACTGGCAACGTGAACAAGAAAGACTGGTTTTTGCACCCCCCAGGAGTCATCAGATAAACAGACTACTGGCATTATGCCCATCGAGTCCCTTAGACCTTATACTATATTTAGAGCTGTATGTTTTGTAAATATTGTTGAAAAAACATTCTTGAAATCTGTTCAACTTATATAAACACTTGTTCTTGCTATATATATAACTGCAAAAAGTGAAAATATGTTATATGTGTTATAAACAAATAAAAATATGTTGGAAAAAAAAAATGCTGCATGGCTAATGGGAAAGTACTTCAGCTGCCTGCTTGCAGACTGTGCTGATGTATAGGCAGCCACTCAGCATACATTTCCTAACACACAAAGCATTTACTTCAATATCATTTTCCTTTCCTTTTAAACATGTTCACAATTGCAGCTCCACCTTCTGGTCAATTGATTCACTGCCTATTAACAATAGACACTTTGCTAGTAACTTTGCTATATTCTTTTTTCATAAGAGATCTGTAAAAATGAATGTAGAATTAATTGCCGAGAATTCAAGTCATGTTTCTCTTTATTCAAATAGAGGGAATAACGCAGTTGCTCTGAAAATAATAAAAATGCTACTTTGTGCAGTTTTATTCAATCAGTTGTAGAATTTCTTCAGAAATTGCTATCAGAGAAATAATGCATATTATTTTACCTGTTTATATTGTTGGTCTCCTCTTGGTATAAGAGTGATTTGGCAAGACTGACATGCAGCTGGATGTCACTATGTAAGGAGGAAGAGATGCTCAACTAAGAGACCTAGTCATTAGAGAGCACATGCACATTAGCAAAGATAGGCTATTAGGATAACGACGCTCTGGGTTTGGGTTTAATTGCACACATATGTATTCATATGTGAAGGAATTATAATATACCTCCTGTAGTGGCTATGTAATACACATAGTGAATATGTAATATAAATATGATTACAATATTGCCAATATAGTGCCTATGTAATGCTGGTGCAATGGTAGTGCAATACCAATATGGTACGTATGAAATACCAGTGTTATTGGGGGCCATTAGGGCTCCTGGACAACAATATGCCACTGTGCTGATAATTGTATTGTACAGGGCCCCTGTGATTTCTAATGGCAGTCTTGATTACAGTTCTCAAAAAACGCAAATAGGGGATACATCTTGATCTAAGGGTGGAAGGCAGATGGCTGCTGGCAGTGTAAAGAATAGTATCATTATAATCAGTGGGATTTCCAGATAGACATATCCCGAATCTGTCACCTGATCTGTGGATTTGAAGGTTTTAAAAATCAATAGTCTGAGCATCAAATGTGAGGGTCAGTTTAAGTGGAGTATCCAACATGTTAAGCATCTGGTGAAAAGATGTGAGTGGCTCGCTGTTATCCTTCCAAATTAGAAACAGATCATATATGTTGCATAGGTACAATATAATATGAGATTCTGATCTAGGTATAATATATGTCTATTCAATGTGTAACATAAATAGATTTGCATATGTGCACTTCTCATTGTTTCTCAAGAGACTTTCAGAAAGAATGTTTTTTTAAAATCTAAAATAGTTGCATGCCAGTATCAGATCTAGCAGGCCAATAAGGAACTCTATTGGGGCTGTTTTGTCAGGATGTGTTTCAAGTGCCCCCTTGCATGCAGAGATCCCTGCTTGGATTTAAAATTATGGTATACAGGTTTTGGCATTTATGGTGGTTCAGAGACAATCACCCAGCTGGAATCACATTAGTCTTGGGTTTACGTTGGCAGCAATATAACCAATGACTGCAAAAAATAATAAATAAAGGCAGTTACCAGTTGGAAAAGGGAGACCATACTGAGATAATAGGACTACCTGGAGGGGCTGTGAGAGATCTGTGTATCTTTGGAAGTGTGTACATAATAGGTATATGTGGATAGTCTGAGGTTAAAAATTGGAAAGTGTCCTGGTCAATTCAGCCTGCATGATTGTCAATACAAAGTATAGCAAAAAGTATATATCAGCTTGGAGGAAGGGTCACTGGGTAATTTATGATATGTAGACCCATCAGAAAAATGGGGCTACTTTTATATTTCTTCATTATAGTAGGAGTAGTCCATAAGCACAATGCTGCCCCTTTGTCCACTTGGTGAATGACCAGGTCAGGATCTCCAGTACAGGTCCAAATGGCTTCCTGTTTTGACTTTATACGGTTAGGGCAATTTTTAATGAAAGGCAATGTATGGGTTATTTCCTTAGGCACAATTATGGCAAATGTTTGAACTTCAGTTAGAGCGTTATGTTTTGTGGCTTAAACATAGCACGTCATTGGTTTATACCTGAAATGCTCTCTGAGTTTAGGTTTATGCTGAAATCGATGTTTATCCACCAAAAGGTCTAATGAATCAGGAGGCTTGTTAGGAACAAATGAGAGACCTTTGCTTAAAAGTGTTCACCTGGTGGGGATGGCTTCTTCCTTCTGGGGGTTTCCATTTTAGTTTTCTATGCTCTCCCCCTACCCCGGTGAATTGTCTATCTATTTTTCTTTTACCAATTTGTAGAGAGTATTATTATCACCCTTAGCAACAAAGGTCAAGGCAGAGTCTCATCAGAATTGTCTACAGTTCTTAAAGGAGAAACAAACCCCTTATTAATAAAAACCCCAACCCCCTACCTCATATAGACCCCCTTCCCATCTTCTGGGTCTTCTTCCGGCGATTTGGCAATCTCCGTCAATTTTGCCATACGCAGTTGTTGCAAACCGGAAAATTGCTCCAACTGCACATTCACACCAAGCTGGTCTCGTTCTCAGATTACCGAAGACCCGGAAGTTGGCTGCCGTGAACTTCAATGCCTGAATCTGCATGAGGTGTTAGTAAAACTTTAGGACATTTTGCCAGGGTAGCAGCTAGGCTGGGGGGAAGGAGGGAGGGGGGTCTATGTGGGGTAGGGTTTTTTTAATAAGGGGTTTGTTTCTCCTTTAAGAATCTGGGTTTGTGCTTCCTCCTAGTATTGTCAGAATGACTTGCTATAACCAGTCAGCTTTTAGTGTTTCATGGTATTTGTCCTCTGTTCTTGATCTCTTCCCTGATTGCTGCCAGCTCCTTGCCTACGTGCTTGACCACAGGTGTGGACTGATAATCAAAATAGGGCCCTGGAATTTCAGGTAAACAGAGGCTCAAATAGCCCATCACCAGCCCAATAAATAGTGACTGTCTATGGCAACTTACAGCAGCCATCTGGCACCTGCCAGAACCCACAGATTGCCAGTCAGGACCTGTTGACCACCAAGATAATACAATCAAAATAACAGCATTTAAAATAAACACCACCTATTGTAAAATGTATATATATATACATAAATGGAGGGGTAATTTAAGCTTGGTAGAAAAAGAGGCCATCAAGACTTTAAAGAACAACAGTGATATAATTATTAAAAACGCAGACAAGGGAGGTGCAATAGTAATTATGGACTACAGTTATTATAAAGCAGAATTAATGTCCCAACTATCAAATACCGACAATTATGGTAAACTTACCTTTGACCCCACAAGTAAATTTAAAGGGCAACTGAGGACCCTAATTAATCTGGGGATATCGCATGGTTGGTTAACAAAAGAAATGGGAGAATATTTAATTCCAAGTAGTCCAGTCCTTCCAGTCATAAATACATTACCCAAAATATATAAAAATCTGGAGAGACCTCCCGGGAGACCAAATATATCAGGGGTGCCCAGACTTTGTTACACTGGGATCTACTCTCGACACGTGGCCCCCATCAGGAGATCTACCTTGAAAGCTGTGAACAATTATGTCCCATGTGACCCCTCTTAAAGTCACTGACTAACTCAGAGTTAGAGAGCTGAAAAAGAAAAGTAGTTTTCTGGCTATTATGTCAGACATCCAGTCACTCCAGCCTTTATACATTACATTTTTAGCTAACTATATTACAAACATTTTTTATTTTGTGCAGTCTATCTATTTATCCAGTTTTTTTTTTTACACTGAACTATTTCTTTAATTCCATCTATATTCCCTCTGCTCCACTTTCCATCACTCAGAGAGGTGTTTGCCTAACCAATGGCTGCATGTTGTAGTCATTTTTCTGCTGGGCTCCCCTGTACATGAACATGGCAATGTAAAACGCAGAGAGGCACTATTAAAAGTGAAATGAAAGTCTTATTTAAAAAAAAAAGTACTTTGAATCTTCAAGTAAGGCTACCACTATGCTTAGTACTCTTAGTAAAACATCCATAATCCTCCTATTCTGACCATTTTTTTCAGTTGTTAAAAATGGTTTCTGTGCTGGCGGCTCATAGTTAATTGAATATACAGGGGGCAGGGATGTGGGGATAGTACCCCTTTGTTGGGCATATCTCAGCTCAGAGGGAAAGTTGCGGATTGCCAGACCAAACTAGAAAGCTCACTTGATGTCTAAAAGAACAGGCAGTGCAGAAATACATAAAGGTTGTTGGCTTACACAAAAGAGCAGATGTTTAGGATCCAGCAGGGTTAGGAATCCTCTTCCATGTGCCCTGCCAAGACTTTGCTTATGTGGCTGCTAAACTTCACCCAAGAACTGAGCTATGAAAACCACAGAATATACATCCACCCTGATTGCTTGACGGAGATACTGGGCTGCAGAACCACGCTGTGGCTCAGTAAGGATTCGCGTCTGACGTCACGACCAGGAAGTGCCGTTTAAACCTTTGGGCAGGTCGCGGCCTACCAGGAAAATGACGGGGATCGACTGGTAGGCCGTGATCGACGTCCTGGGCACCCCTGAATTATAGCATCCACTGACTCACTCAATGAAAAAGTTGCGCAGTTTTTAGATGTGTTATTACAGCCATGCATCACCTCCATAAGCAGTTATTTAAAAGATACTACTGATTTTCTAAATGTCATTAGGAGTGTTGATTTACCTGTTGATAACTTATTGTTGGTTACGATGGATGTTCAAAGTCTGTATACCTGCATACTGCACGATGCAGGTTCAAAGGCAGTGAAGCAATTAATCACATACAATTCCGATTACAATGGCCCACCCATGGAAAACATTCTGCACCTACTTTTATTTGTATTACGGAACAATTATTTTAAATTTGAAAAACAATTCTATATACAGTGGACCACGACAGCTATGGGCTCAAAAGTAATGCTTTCATGTATGTCTTTGAGAGAAAGCATAAGAAAGCATATTTATGGTCACGAATCATTTAAAAAGCATGGAAGCTTTTACAGGCACTATATATGATATGTTTTACCTCTAGACTGGCACATCAGAACAATTGGAATTGTATGTGGATAATTTTAACAAATTAGATACACCCATTAAGCTCACATTGAACTACAGCTCACAGGAAATCAGTTTCTTGGATGTCCATGTTTATAAACTGAACGGGGGCCTACAGACACACATTTACACCAAGGAAATGGATAGGAACACATTGTTACACTACACTAGTCACCACCTCAGGCATCTCCTTAACTTGCTCCAAAAGTCCCAAATGATGAGGGTGGTACATATAGGTAGCGATCCCAAACAGAAAAAGGTGGATCTAGAAAAAATGGGCCAAAAATTCTTAGAGAGGGGTTATCCACAGACACTTATCAAGCAAAGCATTGAATTGTTTCTTGATCTAATTTGGTTTCATTACGTTTACAAGTTCTGTATTCTCCACTTCACAGGAGCCGAAACACAATATCTATGTGACTAAGAAATGAATTATCTTGCAACTATGTAAGTAAAAAACTTTCTTTATTGTTTGTATGCAAAAGATAAAGTTTTTTATGTAAATGGACACATGTATATGCACAAACAGTTTGGATACTGACACCTGGTGGTGTGAAGAAATATTGCACATGTTTAAAAGGCGCAAAAGAAATAGCTTGAACTGACATTCCTTATATGGACTTATGACGTCACCTTGGCGCCAAAATTCACTGATGGGGGTGAGTATTTAACTGTAACACTCATACTGCAGTGCTGATCTTCTATATATATATCTATATATATATATCTATATATATATATATATATATATATATATATATATATATATATATATATATATATATAATGAAGAAGCCGCACTCACAGGTCTTATCCAAAAGTATAAACGTCAGCCTTTGTTACAAATTACAATGTGAACCTGCCCTATAAGTGCAGCATTTGTAAGAACTTCCATTTATGAACCTGTAGTGTTTAACTGCAGCCTTTTTACGAAATACGTATTTGTTTGCTCACGTTTATTACTATGCAGCACAGTGGACATTAGATAGTGCTCTCTTATAGCAATGCCTTAGGGATGATGCAGCCATGTGGAGCAGAGCTGGCAACTTCTCATCTTGTTTGTTGTATGGCAATAAGCTTTGTTCTTATTGGTTCAGTAATGTGACTGACAGTATTGCTTCACAGAATGGTTATTTTATCTGTTTTGTGAAACTGAGCTTTCATTTTGTGGAAAGAATGAATCCTGTACAATAAAATCTCACTTTCTGTCACTAATATCTATTTTGTCATTCAAATCTAGCTTGACAAGCACTAGTTAGTTACACTATTATATATTATGTCCAAGTTTTTTCTACATAATACATTTTGTAAGTAACTTTGCACATAAGCGTGTCTGTTACATGGAGGTTATACATTTGTGAGACAGATTGCTTGTTAAAATGTACAGAATGGAATTCTTAATATAATGATATCCTTTTGTGCACTAACCAGATTTTGTTCTCATTCTTTAATAGAAATAAGTCTGTTGTGTATTTTTTTTATCTGTGTATGGTCACAAATACTTTTATACGATGAGAGACGTTAATTCTGTGTATTAGGGATAGTTTTGTATACAGAATGTATTTGGGACAAATGGCACTCCATATTCTAGATCATTCATAAAGCCATAAGGCTTATGTGTCACTGAGAGGCTTTAGGAATGTAGATGTGGCTAGCAGGTGCAGCTTTGGGGATGTTCCCTCCAGATTCACTTACCATTCAATGTTTTTCTCAAACTTGCTCTATAAGTGGTGCATTCCATATTAAATACTCAGGTAAAGTTTCTTTAGTTTGTTTATGGTAAGACATAATCATTGGCTTAAAACTATATGGACCAGATATCACCAGTACCATCAGGCTTTAATGTATTTATTATGGAGGAGGTTTTTACAGGTAAGGCTTGGACAGCCACATTTCCTGTGAGAACATGTATGTCAGAGCCATTTTATGTTTGCATAATGATGCATAAACTATGGCCATGTATACTCCACTGTCAATAATAGAAGGGAACTCATACTGAATATATCTGGTTTGTTATGACTCTTTTTTTGGTTCTTTTTCCATGTATTATTCATACATAAAATGTACACAAAAACATATTGTGAATAACTGTATAGATCTGTATAGGTCTTCACCACCAAGTATGCATTTATGTATATCTCTTTTCTGTGACATCTACATATCTACAACAAAAATAACATGTCCTTGTAAATATCTGCATGAATTTGTGTTTTTCCTCTTATTTCATTCCTTCAGAGCTCAGCATCTTAAATCCATGGATACTGTTTCTATGGAAACCCTATGTGGAGCTTGTTTTACATCCCTAGACATTTTCCTACTAACTGGCCTCCTCTGTTACCACTAGCCAAATCTGTCCCCTGTGACACACAGTGGCATCCTGAGCCACACGGACATTTCAACTTGTTAACATACATCCCCACCAATGGCACCAACCAGTCTATATGGGAGGGTGGGACTATGCAAATAAGGTGTGACAGGCAAACATCGTGATCTGGGTTCTGCTTACTGCCCCCCAAAAAAACATCTCACTGTGAGCAAGTGACACAGCTAGAGAAAACAGGAGCAAGACAGAAGGACCACTACAGGGAATACAGAATATATACAGAGTATATCTTTCACTGTTAAGGTACAGTATCAATGCTTTGTATTAAGAAGGTGGCCTTAAGCACATTATTTAAGAAAACAGAGTTTTCAGTGATATGCTTTGTATAGCAGGTTGGGGGTCTAGTAGATGATTTCCATGACTGGTACAATTTTAGGACATCAAGACCAATTATCCTTCATGCAAGGCTGTATCTAGCTGGGGTTTTTTTTTACATGTTATTGCCTCTCTGTTTTGTGTCCAGCTCATTTTGCTAATGGCAAAGGAAGGTATATTACAGTTCTGTAAATGTGTTTTTTGTGTCTACTTCAAAAGACCTTTCACCAAGAACAGGTGATTTTTAGAAAGCAATGTCATTTAGTGTGTGCCTTAAGCTTTCTGTGTAATTGCGCAGGTTTAATAATTCACATCTGTGTAGTATATTTGTGTGCCCAAATGGTAAAATTGCAACAGGGATGTAGTCTGACTTTTAACATTTTTCTTGCCAGTGATTTCTTGCGTAATGATTTTCTGATCCCAGACACTGCTGCAAAAAATGAATAGGCAGTCTTTTAATGTATAGGTGACAGAGCACACACTAGTTGCGACATTACGTAGGCGGTAATAGTTCTTCAGCATATTATATAGTGAGTCAGAAATATACAGGGTAAGAAAATATGTATAATAGTGTTTTATAACCTATAGATACTTCACTGACCAATTTCCATTTTAGTCTGGTACACTGATCATCAAACTGTGCACATTTCAGATTTCTACTTTACATGCCTGTGCTACATCAAACACGATCCTATGTTTACCATAAACATGCAATGTGTTTCTCGGGGGGGAATATTACAATGAAGGGGATGATGAGAGAAAAGTAGGGGAAATATACAGGCTCTCAGAGTGCACTCTGGGAGCCCTATGTGTACCAGGCAGCAGTTGCCATAGTAACCACCTCAGCACCAGCTCACACTTACACAAGATGGAAAATGGTGCTGTTCTTTCAGCATTGAGAGGAAAAGGCAAAGAGAGAAACTGTTATGAAAAAGCAGCCATGAACACTGAACCTTTACTGGCCGTCTGACACACAGACACACATATACTGAAAGACTCAGTAATATAAAGCTGCAAAGATGTATTAATGTGCACAATGCTAACAAGATCTGGTGGTCTATAAACACAGGCATACAATAACATAAAGATATACGTACAGGAATTATGCTAATGCTAACACTGTTGTCAGGAACAACAGTGGCATATTGATTTTTTTTTCTGTTAACATACGTTAAAATATTGAAATGTATACATACACAAGTAAATTATTATATTCACATACTGGCATCATGCTTACCATTTCTCACATTTTTAAGCAGAGTGACAGGTGATGCTAGCATTAGTCTTAATATCTGTAAAGGCATGAAGGGCAAAAGATTATTTTAAAGGAAGAAGATATTCTGCTAAAATAATTTACATTCAGTCTTTATTCAACCACATCATCACATGCCAGTGCACAATATTTAGCATGGATTTTATAATTGTAAGAGGGTATATTAACCAATGCTATTATGGAGACCTTTGATTAAAATCTATTCCTTTACAATCATCATTTGTTTTGATTTCAGCATAAAGCACTAAACATACTCTGTAAAAACTTTGGACAAAACGTGGTACAGGAATAAGAGAGAATTACAAAGCATCTGAATTAAACAGGCAGGAAGGGTAGATATTAAGCCGTTGGAAAAGCTCTAAAATGTCATAATGTCATTATTCATAATGACTAAAATTATTTACACACAAACCATATTGATCAATATACCTGCAATGCATAAAAAAAGTAAAAACTACTGACTGGTAGTTTCAGTAAATGTTCTTTTTCTTTGCATCCTACAGGCAGCACACATATGTGTTTCTAATTCTGTGCTGCCTTTCGGACTAAAGAAAAAGAAAATTTCAGGTAAGACAAATTTTCAGTATTCATACAAAAAGCCATGAGGCATCATGAAATGCTGAGGATTATTAGAAGAAAGCCACAAAGAGACACAATAAATTAAGTTGCAGATTTAAAATATTTGGTCGCGCACAGCATCACCCACCTGCATGAAGTCCCTCCCCCAGTCTGCTTGCATGTAGTGCCCAAATATTTGAAGATGATGACTGGCTGGGAAAAGGGCATATCAGGTCTATAGAGGAAGCAGCCCCTACAGTCAGGGCCCCCCACACTGACTGGGTCTGCTTCCTTTATAGTTATTAATCCCATAGACAGTATTACTTTTAGGGTGATATAATGCTGACTAATCCAAGTGCGGAAAGTAAACAGTTATCTGTAAAAGGGTTCTAGGGGACAGTAGGCTAATGCTCAGTTAGAGATTAATAAATTACTATAGTTTATCTTATGAAAGCAATCAGTGGCGGAACTACTGGGAGAGCAGGGGGTGCGAGCGGGCCAGGGCCCGCACACCCTCAGGGCCCCCCGGCAGCTCACGCGCCACTGTACGGAGGGGGGCGGGGCCCGGCTGCGCGTCACGCACCAGGACCCGCCCCCCTCTAGTGACGCTACTGAAAGCAATAGGTTATTAGATTAGCAAGGTCAGAAGAAGACATGGTCCATTTAAAAGTATATCCAGTTACGTGTCACTGACTGCGCTACTCTCAGGCAGAAAGAAGTGCTAGGGTTAATTTATCTACTTCATATATTTGAAGAATTCCCCATCCCAGCACTTTCAGATATGGCAGCAGTTCCACAAGAAAGACCCTAATTTCAGAGCGCAAGGCTAGGCTTTTTTCAGTACGGACAGGGCGTGTTCAGAAGCAGATAGATTGAGAGTGGAAATGGTCAAGCCCTAAATTAAGGACTGCATACACACTTTTAACCACTTGTAATTACCGTAAAAACATAAGTGGCATTAACTGCAGCAGAAAATAAGTGAAAGAGAGCCCACTAGTGCTGGGGCCCACAAGGATTTTTCCCGGTGTCCTGACGGGCCAGTCCGACCCTGTACACTTCCTAGATGTCACTGTACTCCTCACATCCCCCTCCCTCCTCACCATCTAATTGTTAGCCTGTGCGTTGGTATGTGTATCAGGTGCCCCATTCTGACACAAAGCTTCCTTAATAACACTGTTCAGAAAATGGTGCCTGCCTGCTTGCTGTCATTGTGTAATTCCAAGACTGAAGGAAACAAGATAAAATAAAACAAAATAATATAATTTAATAAAGTTTATTTTGCTTGACAAACCAAATAGAAAAGAATTTCCTGTCCCTCAGGAGTGCCTGTCCAACAGATATCTGTCCACAAATTGCCCAGATATCAGGCAGGTTTGAAATACCAGAGGGCAAGGGTTGCATAGACATGATAATACGGTCTTTACATAAGCCAGCGTGTAGGCGGTGAAATCTGGCAAGGATTTGTTTGTTTGGCAACCTTGCCAAACCCTGTTAGAAGCATGTTTCTTTACTTTACATAGAGCCTATTCTAGTTTATTTCTTTACAGGGTTACACTACCTTCCAGTGCAACCTGATGCTTAAGCAGTGCTGACTCTCAGATTGATGGCATGACCATTACATCTGTTAAATCAGCTCGCTGCTGGGGGTCATCTTCAACCAGTCTCTCTCTCCTTCTCCAAGATATGCCCCTTTCTTTCACAAACAACAACCAAAACACTAATCCATGCCCTTATCCTATCCTGTTTAGATTATCTCCTACTAACTGGTCTTTCTGACTCCCATCTCTCTCCCCTCCAATCAATCTTAAACTCCACTACCATGATCCTCCTGCTCTCTCCCAAGAGGGAACATGTCCAACCCCAATTAAAATCCTTAGCATAGCTGCCTGTTAAGCAAAGGATAGCATATAAAATACTTCTGCACATTCTTCTGCTCTTCCGCTCCTCACTACATTTCTTCACTGTACGTTCCTGGTCGTCTTCTCAGCTCCTCTCAGAGTCACCTTATTTTCACACCACATCCATTGCCACCTCTAGTCTTAAACCTTTCTATTTTGCTGCTCCTTATCTCTTACCTATTGTACAATGCCTTTACCTTGTGCACTTTTACCCCTCCAATTTGTGCCTGTGTGTTACCTACCCATCTACTTAGATTGTAAGCTCTATGGGGCAGAGACCTCCTTCCTACTGTGGCTCTTACCACATAGCATTAATCCTTTGTGCTTATATGAGTTCTGTGTACTGTGTATATTTATTGTATTTATTGATTGACTTGTCGTCCTTGTATGTACTTTTATATTTATTTATATTGTACTTTTATGCATTGTACGGCACTAAAGCTCCTTTAAAAATGTTTTACAAATATAGTTATACATACATATATGCATACTGTGCATTATATAGCACAAAGGTTCAGTAATGAATGAAGGGCTCACTTACCTTGCCAGCAAAACAAGCAACTTCGGAAATAGTTATTTTTTGAGGAAATGCTGCACTCTGAGGTTAATGCTATTTCTGAATCTAGAATATAGTGAAATTACTGGTTTCCTTCTGTTACTGTTAGCCAGGATGGTTGTGTATTTCTCATACCATTAGTGAATGTTGGATTTAGCATTCATGCCAAAAGGGGACATCTGTGTGGGTTTTTATGGTTGGACAGAAAAGGAATATTTCTGGGAACCCCACATCAGAGGGGCCACTGGGGGCAAAAAAGGTAGATGTTGATGGATATTTTCAATATATTCCTAAGGGATAAGCCTTCCAACCTCATATGGATGAAAGCTGTTGGGAGATGCCATGAGTTGTATTTCCAAAACAGGTCTTTGACATTCTTGATTTATATTATATTTTTTCTCACCTTAGATGGGTCCCAGTTTTCCTCCATTACCAGTAACTTCCTGTTTTAACCTACAGCCCTGAATCCAAAGCTGAGAAAATAAGCAAAGCCCTTGCTGCATCACGGTTGGGTTTTTCTAGTTTATCTACCTTAACAATGCTCTGCTCACTTGCAGGTCTGGACTAAGATTCAGAATAGGCCCTGGCATTTCAGTTATACAGACACCCAAACAGCTCCCCACAGGCCCAATAAATATTGACTGTCTATGGCATATTACAGCAGCTCTGCTCTGGCTGGCAGTTTCTATAATCTACAGATTGCTAGTCCAAGTCTCCTCACTTGTCATTGCGTCAAAAAGAAAAATGATGCACCAACCACCTGAGTTTACTCCAATTATATCTGTGGAGCAATAAGTGGCAGTGTGTTTAGAATCACACGAATACTAAGGGGCCCATTTACTTAGTTCGAGTGAAGGAATAGAATTTCGAATGTCTTTTTTGGCTACTTCGACCATCGAATTGGCTATTTTGACCTTCGACTACGACTTCGAAAGCGAACGATTCGAACTAAAAATCGTTCGACTATTCGACCATTCGATAATCAAAGTACTGTCTGTTTAAAAAAAACTTTGCCCCCCTATTTCGTCAGCTAAAACCTACCAAGCACCAATGTTAGCCTATGGGAAGGTCCCCATAGGCTTCCTAGCAATTTTTTGGTCGAAGGAAAATTGTTCGATCGATGGATTAAAATCCTTCGAATCGAACGATTCGAAGGATTTAATCTTTTGATTGAACTATTTGCGGTAAATCATTCGACTTTGATATTCGAAATCGAAGGATTTACATTCGGCAGTCGAATGAGGGTTAATTAACCCTCGATATTCGACCATATGTAAATCTGACCCTAAATTTCCTGTTCACTTGAATTTGTGCTTCCTCCTAAGAAGCTAAATTAACAGGTTTATTCACACTTTGCTTTTTATTGTGTTACCACTCCTGCGGTATGATATAATTATTGGCCCCCAGGGCCAGTGATCAGCTCTGTGATTTGGCTCAGCTTAAAGGTAGCTAAATCAGGCCGAGATCTGCTTATTTGGTGATATATCCAAACAAGCAGATGTTCATTTGCATGGTCAGCTATAGTGCTAAAGCTACAAGCAGCAGCTACTTATCTCCCTGTACTGTATGTAATCCTTACAGCCTTATAGGCTGTCTTCCATAGACTCTATTTTATCAAAATAATCCAAATTTTTAAAAATGATTTCATTTTTTTATGTAATAATAAAACAGTACCTGTACTTCATCCAAACTACGATCTAATTAATCCTTATTGGAAGCAAAACCAGCATAATGAGTTAATTTAATGTTTACATGATTTTCTAGTAGGCTTAAGATATGAAGAACCAAATTACAGAAAGACTTGTTATCCGGAAAACAGCAGGTCCCGAGCACTCTGGATAACAGGTCATATACCTGTACTATACCTGAACTATATAAACAGACAATGATGCATGCCACTTATATGAGAAGTAGAATGTTCCATAAATGATAATCTTGGACTTTGACTTCACAAAGGCATATGTTGCTTCTTACCCTATAGATTAGTACCCTGCAAAATTATATTAAAAGGACAAAGAAAGCCGTGTTGTATTTGTCAATAACTCCTATTCTGTAAATGTTACTTTGTAGCATGTTGGCATACTACTGCAGTGCCATGTTAACACATCAGGTATTCTAAGACCTGGACCACACGCACATGCATTAACAATTTTAATGAGTAAACCATCCTGCTGCCCATTAGAGAATGTAGCGTGCATGCAGGAAAGTGAGTCTTAGAACCTGACCTGTTAGTATAATGCAGGCAGATGTTAGATTCTCTTTTGCTCTACCTAATACATTTTACTTTTTTCCTCTACCTAATGGCTTTACCTTTTTTTTCTATACCTAATGCATGTACCTCTTTGTTTCTATACCTAATATATTTAACTCTTTTTTCTATAACTAATGCATTTAGCTCTTTTTTCTATACCTAATGCATTTGCCTCTACAGCATGATATATATAATATATATATATATATATATTATATATATTTTTGTCAGTTGCTTGTTTTGCATTCTAGTTTTTTAATTGTAAATACATTCTTAAAACGAAAATCATTCTCAGACTGAAAAATATTATTAATATTTTCACAATTGGTACCAGATACTCCATTCAAATTCTAGATTCCTGAATAAGGTAATAGAAGATAATAACAGAAGTATAATACATCTTACTGAAACAATAAATGGCTCAGGAGTACAAGGTTTAGAACCTTTTGTTCTTTAGGATAAAAGGTACTGAACATCAAGTACAAGGGACTATGGCCTTTCTCTTTAATTCATGCTTTTGCATTAGGTGAAAATGGATGTGACTTGTTGCTATCTTTAGTGATAGCATGGCGCTTTTTAATGATGTATATACAAATCATTGGCTCTCGGAAATGGATAATTAAAATAAAAGAGAGATTATTTAACACCCACCTTGTGAAGTCAGTAAGAATAAAATTACCAAGCCGAGCACAGAGCAACCCATCTTTTAATCCAAGTAACTTTGTTGTAAGGGCAAATTCAAATAAGGGAAACTCATTTCCTCCCTTAGATCAAAGGATGGAAGTAACTGTCCACAGAGCTGGCCCTAGAGTATATGGCAACCTATGCAAATCAATGAAGTGGTTGCTCCTCAACAATTTTAAAAAAAAATCTTATTTGCTTTATTATATGAGTAAATAAAGTAATAGGATGGTCAGTCTATTGCCCTGGGTCCATGTAGGACAGGGGTCCCCAACCTTTTTTACCCGTGAGCCACATGCAAATGTAAAAACAGTTGGGGAGCAACACAAGCATGTAAAAGTCGCATGGGGTGCCAGATAAGGGCTATGATTGGCTTTTTGGTAGCCCCTATGTGGACTGGCAGCCTACAGGAGACTCTACTTGGCACTATACTTAGTTTTTATGCAATTAAAACTTGCCTCCAAACCAGAAATTCAAAAATAAACACCTGCTTTGAGGACACTGAGAGCAGCATCCAAGGGGTTGGAGAGCAGCATCCAAGGGGTTGGAGAGCAATATGTTGCTCGCGAGCTACTGGTTGGGGATCACTGATGTAGGAACTCTGTGCAGATTCATAGATCAAAACACCCAAAAAGCAGCTTTGGTTGTCTACAAGGTGTTTATCTATAAAATATCCATAACCCAGGTTTTATGTTTCTAAGGGGAGCATTCCATACTATATAATTTTGTCCTTGTATGGTTTCAATAGACCTCTAGTTTTAGTAATAGCTGTTTTACTATAGGTGTCATATACACAGATTCATTCTCAAAATTTGGTATCTCTTACAGCAGAAATGGGGAAACCAAACAGCAAGCTGGCACCTGAGATGCTGCAGGACCTGGTTCAGAGCACAGAGTTCAGTGAGCAGGAGCTAAAGCACTGGTACAAAGGTTTCTTAAAGGACTGTCCATCAGGCATCCTTAATCTACAAGAGTTTCAGCAACTCTACATTAAGGTATCTTTATCTCAACTCATGTTCATTCCAGTCATGGGAAAGGGAAGCCATTTCATTGCCAACTCTTTAATACTTTTTAAAAATGGTAATCCAGTTGTATGTGTTACATGACTGATGTACTGCAGAAAGTATAGAATCAGACATAATACATAATTCAATCTGCGCAACAAGTGAAAATAAAAATAGACCATCATATTAACTAACCACCAGATGTCGCTGTGTGATATGCAAATAAGTGGAATATATAAATAATGTAACTAAGCAAGCTTTGTATAAAACCAAATAAAGGTTTCTTGTATATTTATACAAAAAAAGATGATTGTAGGGTACTGCCAAAACTACAAATAAGATTATTGTTAAATTAAAATGAATATATAAATCAATTGCTTATGAAGCCCTAGTCTTTAAAAAGGGAAGTTACCATGGACTGAAATGGAACTGGGGGTGGAATAGAGACTGTGGCATGTGTGTGTTTGACTGTGTATGTATGTTTGTAAGTACATGTATGGGACCTGTTATCCAGAATGCTTGGGACCTGGGGGTTTCCGGATAAGGGGTATTTCTATGTTTTGGATCACCATTCATTCAGGCAAATAAATTTTTTTTAAACCAAATAGCATTGTTTTGCCTCAAATAAGGGTTAATTATATCTTAGTTTGGGTCAAGTTCAAAGTACTGTTTTAGTATTACAGATGAAAAGGAAATATTTTTTAAAAATGTGTATTATTTGATTAAAATGAAGTCTGGGAGATGGCCTTCCAATAATTCAGAGCATTCTGGATAACAGATCCTATACCTGTATAGTGTATAAATGTAAATATTTAAGAGTGTGCCTGTGTGTGTCACTGTTAAATTGTGAGTATGGATGAGTGTAATTGAAACACAATCATGCAGACCGTTAGCTAAAGTGCAACTTTTATATCCAGTGCCCAGTGACTTTTCATGCAACTGACTAGACACATGCTTTGTGTATAGACCTTCTATTAACCAGCAAACATAGGTTTTATTTATGTTTTACCCAAGCAAATCATTCCTTGTCAAATCAGATATGGTACTGGCAACTATTTCTTATTGATACGACAAGAATGAAATACAGTAGTTTGTCTCTATTTTGTGTCTCTATTTTGATCAGCATTGAGCATTTGTTTGTTTTTTTTAGAAAATAATACAATTCTATTTCTTCTGTTAACTATTCCTTTCAGTTCTTCCCGTATGGTGATGCCTCTAAGTTTGCTCAACATGCCTTTCGTACATTTGACAAGAATGGAGATGGGACAATAGATTTCAGGGAATTCATTTGTGCTTTGAGTGTCACCTCACGGGGGAGCTTTGAGCAGAAACTCAACTGGGCATTTGAGATGTATGATCTGGATGGAGATGGCAAGATCACGCGACTGGAGATGCTGGAAATAATAGAGGTATGATGAAAATAACATGTTGGGCAGAGGGAGTTCAAGTGGCTTCAAAGAGTTAAAGCTGTAACACAGCAGACTGCCAGAACAAATCTGGGTACGCCAGTTGCTAAATTGACCAAATCTACTCATATATATTGAAGTTGTTCATTAATTAGGGTCTTAACGGGCCCTTTACACTTCTGGGCACCCCAGCAACCACAGGTTCTGTTTCCTCTGTAGACCGCTCTGGGGTACTTATAGCCAACATTAGGCTTGCTGTATTCAGTGGCTATCTGCAAGTTACAGCATGTAATACATGCCAAAGCTGAAAGAAAGCTTTTAGTAATAGCCACAGATGTCGTGGTCCAAACTTTCAGGAGAAAAACCCTCCCTGAAATGGCCATTAGCCTTTTATTAACAGCCACAGATGTGACACGACACAGTGATCCAATGTTTCATAGGGGAAACCCTCCCTTCCTGATGTTGGATGACTTTGTCACATCTGTGGCTGTTAATAAACAGATAAGGGCCATTTCATAACTGTGGTTGAGTGCAGGTTCCTTTCTTTCATATACTGGTCATAATTGCATATTAAAATACTGCCATCTTAAACTATATGTTCAAAATGAAAACTTAACCAAGTTAAACAAGCAGCCTATTTAAGAAACTTACAAAACTGGCATATACTGTATATACTTCATGACTCTGGTTGAGTGTAAATTTCTGTTTTACATATATATCTAACTTTATGTTATTTCACCAGCCTAACTGTTAAAATACCAGCCAAGGCCAGGTCCAGTGTTACAAATTTACCAGCAATATTCTTGCCATCAAATTAATAATGACTAGTCCTCTGCTTCAGCCCGCCCCTGGCATGCCTCCAGTTCCCTCCACGGCTACTCCACTGCCACTTGCCCTACTCACTAAGTGTATCCAATTTGGTGATGATGTAAGGACCCCACCCCACCAAACATCATGGCCTTGCCCCCTCATGTAGTCGCCCCCCACCAAGGATTGTATTATATTTTTCAAAAAGCACTATGCCAGGTTTCTAGGGAACATTGTACCACCAATATATTTGTAATAGCAGGTGTACATGAGTAATACAGACATTTGTAGTACCAATATGGGATTATCCAATGGCACATACGACTAAATCATTTTTTAATATAATTAAATTGCTTAATTATTTGAAAATGCAGTCAAATGCAATATTTTATATGCTGTTTTATGTGATATACTGTATATATATAGAGAGAGAGAGAGAAAGAGAGGAAGGAAATGAAATGTAGTTAGTTGCAGCTGGAAATATGGTACAGGTATGGGACCTGTTATCCCGAATGCTCAGGACCTTGGGTTTTCTGGATAAGGGGTCTTTCTATCATTTGTATCTGCAGGGCTGCAATAAGCAATTTTTTTTCTTGTTACAGAAAAAAAGGAAATCATTTTTAAAAATTTGGATTGTTTGAATAAAATAGAGTCTATGGGGCTAAAATTCGCTAGCGTAGGAGATAGACTCTAGAGCTACTTCGCTCCCTAAGGCCTGGTAAATTTGCACTCTGGCGAATGGACGTAACTACGCAAATTCACTAAGATGCAGATTTTACTGAACTTTACCTTTTGCGCCAGACTTGCCTTCATCACCTCAGACCAGGCGGAATGCAATAGAGTGGATAGGACTTCCTCAAAATTTAGTTGAAAAATTTTCTAAGTCCCAAAAAACGCTGGCGTCTTCATTTTTTCAGGGTGATAGGCTGCAAAAGAGCGTAAATTTCCCCCCCTACATTTCCCAACACATGGCACATGGTATGCAAATTAGGCAATGCTAGGGCAACTTCGATTTGCTTGGTGCAGTAACGCTAGCGCAAGTTCGCCAGCATTCGGCGCCCTGGACGCAAGTTTGGATTTAAGTTAATTAGCGTTGTCCTGGCGTCTGGCGAAGTGTTCGATTTGAGCAAAGAACTTTCTGGATAACTGGTTTCCAGATAACATTCATGGTTAATGGTTAAGGTTAAATATAGATCTATGATTTCTATCGAACAGAAATAAAATTGTTACTGGGATATAATTGTTAATCAATATTAATAGCTACATTGTAATTTTTGGGTATGGCTCTTTGGGATGCATATATTTTTCAGTGAAAATATGTTTGCTCAACTAGATGTCCTGCAGACAGTGTGTTATTAACACAAGGCAAACCAAATATTGTGCTTGTCTAGATTCCCAGTAATTTTGTAGCATGTGACATCAAAATCACTGAAGTCTTCTAAGATGGCTTTGTGATTGCTTTCTTAACCCCAGTATAACAAATAATGAAAAGTCCCATGCTGCTGAAAAATGTGTAGTTCTAGACCTTGAGCTAAAAAAAATATATATATATATATATATATATATATATATATTTTCAACAATTTATAAGTGTGTTTTTATTTGAAAATCAGCTGTTAAAGGGACAGTTTACTTTCAATGTATAAAACATGTGTCTGTGTTGCAGTTGGTTTTATTTACTTAAAGGAAAACTATACCCCCAAAATGAACACTTAAGCAACAGATAGTTTACATCATATTAAGTGGCATATTAAAGAATCTTACCAAACTGGTCTATATATTTAAGTAAATCTTGCCCTTTTACATCTATTGCCTTGAACCCCCATTTTGTGATGGTCTGTGTGCTGCCTCAGAGATCACCTGACCAGAAATACTACAACTCTAACTGTAACAGGAAGAAGTGTTGAAGCAAAAAGACACAACTCTGTCTGTTAATTGGCTCATGTGACCTAACAAGTATAGTTTGTTTGGTATGTTTGTGTGCACAGTGAATCATTCAATCCCAGGGGGCGGCCCTTATTTTTTAAAATGGCAATTTTCTATTTATGATTACCCAATGGCACATACTACTAGAAAAGTATATTATAATGAAAATGGTTTATTTACATGAAGCAGGGTTTTACATATGAGCTGTTATATGCAATATCTTTTTATAGAGACCTTCATTGTTTGGGGGGTATAGTTTTCCTTTAAGTTAAATGTTTGTTAAAGGGAATTTTGCATTAAGCTGCTTTAGAATATCTTTAAATACTACATTATTAGCACTTTATTAATGAAGCTCTAGGTTCTATGAATACACCACTTACACCAGCTTGGACTGTATAAAAACATTTTATATTTTATATGCCATGTGTCCTTTGGCCTGATAATATTAAAACGCTGGGGATGACATACAAACAATTATGCATGTAGCCCTTAGAAGTCTCAGGGCCATACAAATCCGTTGAAGGTCTGCATGTGTCTCACAGACCTCAAGTTGGACAGCCTTGCTCTGCACATATTTAAGATATACTAACACTCAAGGTGCAGTCCTTTCTCCAGAACTGTTGCTGACATTAAGTTTCTTTTCCCTTCTTTCCTCTCCCAGGCTATCTATAAAATGGTTGGTACTGTCATTATGATGCGAATGAATCAGGATGGTCTCACCCCACAACAAAGAGTCGATAAAATCTTTGCAAAGATGGACAAAGACAACGATGACCAGATCACCTTGGAAGAATTTAAGGAAGCAGCAAAAAGTGACCCCTCTATAGTCCTGCTCCTTCAATGTGACATGCAGAAATAGCACTCACAGAGCCCCAGCAACTCCTGTGAGCTCCCTGCATGCATGTCACCACCTTCCCAGTTCCACAGCGTACAGGTGCTTCCACCTGTCTCTCACGCTGGACTGCCCCGTCATGTAAGATGAACCTGACAATGCGACTATTTGCAAATCAGGATTCAGAATCCAAAATCTTGTTACATGAAATATATATGCATAGAAAAATAATGTAAAACCATTGCAGGGCAGTTTGGTTCATTCTTTTGTTGGTTTTCCTGTCTATTATATTTTTGGATTTGCAATAAGGTTGTTTGAAGATCATGCACCTATTTTTTTTTTTTTAAAAGGCACTATAACTTATAGTGGAATAACTATGCTGCCACACTTTCACTCTCTTTTACTCTATTAGAAAACATAGGGAGTTGTCCTTGCAATGAACAGTTTCACTTTGTTTGACTTGCCTCGCTGCATATGTCAGCTCCTGCTTCTCATTCTGTTAGGCTGGGCAACTTCTATTATAGCACTAAGCGAGGGCTATGGGAAGCCAAGGAAGGTTGTCGCAAGTCGGTCTGAGACAATGGTAGCTCAAACAACACTAAACTTATAAATGCCAGGGGAAAAGCTGAAGGAAAATAAATTTTCATTGTCTGCTTAATATTTACATAGACAAATACAAAGTTAGTATAAAATCAAAGTATAGTGGCTCTTTAAACAATTGAAAATCAGGGGTGTAACTATAGAGGAAGCAGGCCCTGTGGCTGCAGGGGGTCCAGGAGGTATAGGGGGTCCCATAACAACCTCTGGATATGTTGGGGGCCCTAAAATTAATTTGCTATAGGGCCCAGTAACATCTAGTTACACCACTGTGGAAAACATATACATTTAGAGGACATTTTCAAGTCACTCATGAACAGTGCCATAACAGGGCAATCAACTGTCAACTTTTTATAAAAAAAAGTTTCAACAACACATGAAGAATGGCTTTGCTTCAAATATTGCAATATATCTGTCGCTATGTTTGCCTGAAGACTAAAGAAGTCACTTCATTGTATACAATTAGTGCAATGTGTAATATATAAATTGGCAGCTTCAACAAGTCAGTGAGTGCCTATCATTTTAGACACTGGGATCTGCAGACAGGTAAAGGGAAAGATAATGTTATGCCTGTAATATATCAAACATTCAGCTTGTTATGTATATGGTGACTGTGTTATATTAATATGGTGTTTAGACTCTACACATTACATTGTTGCAGTGCTATGGATATACACATTGCGCATTTATGTATATGGAGTTATATGATTTACTCAAGGCTTTCTGTCTGATCTATGCAGTGCATTGTATGCTATTGATACAGTGCTGTATATGTTACAATAAGGCTGCCAGTGATATAGAACCTTGCATGTGATACGTAGTGTCCTAGCTATGCATGATGATTATGCATAGTGCAGTGATTTGCTGATGCATACTCATACAGTGTCTCACCAGTTCAGTATATATGTGACTTTTTGGGTATATTATCTGTACTTTCTTGTGCAATATATTCACAGTGCTTTGCATTTTACACAGTGTGGCATTTGGTTATAAAAATGCAAAGCACTGCCTGTATAGTTTTTCCAAATCGTATGTTTTCTAACCAGTACACTTACTTACTGTGTTTAGTGGTAGTGGGAAACTAGGGGAATTTTGCTGCCAATGGCACGTACAGCATGCGACACTGTTTGTGCATCAGCCACAAGGTTGCAGCCAATGTACTAGTGGTTCTATGGGAGGAACTAGTGATGTGCGGTCAGGAAAACCTCAACCTGCACTTGACCCTAACTCACAAAACCTTAACGTGCAAAATGTTGCCATTGTAGGACATATACCTGACCCGTACCCATGTAATTTCACTCTGTACGCTACTTCTGTGTGCACCTCTTGGGAGCAGTGATGGATATACTTCCCCAGTCTGGCCCTCATCCAACCCTAACTTGCAATGTTGGCTACATTTCAACATGAACCTGCCCAACTGATGATCAACCCGTGGGTCACAATGGGTTTCGGGTCAACCTGCACATCACTAGGGGGAACCCTCTGACAGTTTATAGAAATTTGAGGAAAATTACTATTTTTTTCCCTCAGACTCCTTGAAGCTCAGCTTGAAAGTCATGTAGAATGAGATTTAGGGTGAAAATTATTTTTTTGTCCGCCATACACAGACAGAAATAAGCTGCTGACTTGGCCACTCAAGAATGAGTTGGTGGCTTATTGGGCCATGTAGGGAAACTTTCTGAGGCTTCCTTGATTGATGACAGGTCAGAAAGTGGGCAGTCATTGTGCAGGTTTGAAAGTCACCTTGGAGAGGACCACATTTGTGCATTTATTGAGGTCCTTGCCATATGGGTCTCCGTCGGCCTATTTGCCTACCATCAGATTAGTCCAATTTGATCCACCGTGTAAGTGGACAAATCAGGCAAAGATCTGCTTGTATGGTGAGGTGACAAAGGTGTACATATGTCTATAACCTTGTTATGAACTACAGTTGAAAGGTGTATACATCAGTAGAACAAAGAATGACCAATTTTAAGCATTAATTTGTGCGTGGTCTGCTTAAGTCCCAGAAACGACTCATTTACAAAGCTAGTTTACACTACTAAATTTTGCTATCTGCTGTAGCAGGTTTTTTTACCCATAATGTAAAAATGTTGTGGTTTAACAGAATTCAGCATACAGCTTAGCATCTGGGTTGATATATACACAAGTTGTATTCACGTTTTGCTGTTATTACAGTGGGTGTTGCAACATTTCTGCATTATAATGCAGCAATGTTTGTCCAATACGGACACCAATTAGTGCCAATGTTAGTGTGAATGGCATAATATTATTGACACACCACAGCTAAGGCACCAGCATTATAGTATGTTTTATTAGCTGGTTGGTTACATATTTAGGTGTAATGTACAAAGGAAGCTAACATTGGGAACACTGGAATTGGTAATCAGCCATTGGGGAGTGGATGCAGCAATGCAGCTGTATCAATATTTATGTGTTACTTTGCTTGGGCAGATGAGACACCAAATGTTGGTTTCCTTTCAGTGCTAGCAGATACTTTTTGATTAACTGAACCAAACTAATCTTTAATTATTCATTGCTAAAATGAAGGAGGTAGTAATCATTCCCAGGGCAGTCTAACTAAACAGAAATGTCTGATTTGATGATGTATGTACTGAATAGCATCAGAAAGGCTATTAGCCATTCATATTGCATGATGATGCATTCGTGGTAAGTTTGAAGATAGCAGAACAGTCTGTGCGTCCAAAATTGTTCAATGTTCCTGCTAATATCTGGCTTGGGGGAATTCTTGTCAGATAACCTGGTATAAAACCCTGACTTTTAAGCTGCAGAATGAACATTACTGAAAAGTGTCAAGTATGCACAAGGGCCCCTAAGGTGAGGCGGCACTCAGCAATACCCTTGAGGGGCATAATACTAGATATTCTATTACTTTATGTGTGTGTGTCTGATCTGTACAAGTGGACTTTGTCTATTTTTCTATCTGAAAATAAAATGATTGACAAAATAGCTGTGTGTGTAAAATATATACTCATAACTGTACACTAGCCCTTACATTGCCCAGAACAAATATTTTACAAACGAATATAAAAAAAGACACACATTATAAATGTAATGATGTTTTTTGGTGTTTCTTGGGGTGGGTTTAAAGGGATGGTTCAATTTTAGTATGCTATAGAATGGCTAATTCTAAGCAACACTTCAATTGCCCTTCATTTTTTCAGGCAAAACTCTCTAAAAAAAAACTTGAACATCATGAAGGCTATTAATATCTTCAAATGGTTCAAGGGGCCTCTGCCATAGACTCCAACATGACCTGGACAGGTTTTAAATGGTGTATTTTCAGATACAAGCTATTGTCTGATATATTTAATAATCTTGAAAATGTTTAGCTTTTATAAAAAATAAAAAAACTTCAAAAAGTTGTTTATTAACTAAAAAAATTAACTCGAAAATTCGAGGTTTCACCCCGAACTCACTGTATTCAAGTTTTGAGTTCATTCGAGTTAGGTATAAAAAAAACTCTTAAATTCGACCCGTGATAAATAACCCCCAAAATGTGTATTTTGCTACATAACCTTTAACTCATCTGTGCTATGGAAAAGGAATCTTGCATATCCTGGAGAACAGCTGATTCCACAGGGTTTCTCCTCCTACCCCCTCCCCAGATGGAAGCCTTGATATACACTGGTGGCACAAACTTGGTGTTTAGATGTCATACATACCCTGACTAAGCATTGTAGCACTGGATGACACATATGCAATAACAAAAGTGTACTTTCTGGCAGTAAAACAAAACATGATATATATATATATATTTATATATATATATATATATATATATATACATATATATACACACATGAAAGGTGGTATTTAGTTCTGATGAACCTATTTATAGCATGGTGACCTATTTATCAACGGAAAACAATTCAGAGACTTTTATTTTAACATTTCCCCTCTGCTCCCAAGGTTAACTAATTTCACTACACTGCAGCTGTAAAGTCTCTTGGGGCAATCCAATATATCACTGACCCCAGTTATAACCGCCTTTAGATGGGAATTTAGTATATCAGGACAAAATCATTAAATATTTCTCACTGAGGGGTGGTATTAGGATAAGAGCATAGTTCCTTAGTATCAGAAGGGTTTGTTGGAGGGACAAAAAAAACACCCCACTTAAATATAGTGTGTAACAAGGAGTATTCTCGTTATATACACCTAGGGGCAGATTTACAAAATTCGAGTGAAGAATTCGAATGTAAAAAACTTCGAATTTCGAAGTAATTTTTGGGTACTTCGACCATCGAATTGGTTAAATTCGTTCGAATTCGAACGATTCGAAGTAAAAATCGTTCGACCATTCGACCATTCGATAATCGAAGTACTGTCTCTTTAAAAAATACTTCGACCACCTACTTCGGTAGATAAAACCTACCGAAGTCAATGTTAGCCTACAGGGAAGGTCCCCATAGGCTTGCCTGTGATTTTTTGTTCGAAGGATTTTCCTTCGATCGTTGGATTCAAATCCTTCGAATCGTTCGATTCGAAGGATTTAATCGTTCGATCGAACGAAAAATCCTTCGATCGATCGATCGCAGGATTTGCGCAAAATCGTTCGACTTCGATATTCGAAGTCGAACGATTTTAGTTCCCAGTCGAATATCGAGGGTTAATTAACCCTCGGTATTCGACTATTGATGAATCGGCCCCCTAGAATGTCCCACATTTGGCCATGCCAGGGTTGCTGGACCACAACTGCCAATAGCCCAAAAACAACCTTTAGATCAGGGGTCCCCAACCTTTTTTTTACCCGTGAGCCACATTCAAAAATAAAGAGTTGGGGAGCAACACAAACATGCAAAAAGTTCCTTGGGTGCCAAATACGGACTGTGATGTGCCATTTGATAGCCCCTATGTGGACTTGCAGCCTACAGGAGACTCTATTTGACAGTACACCTGGTTTTTATGCAACCAAAACTTGCTTGGAGCTTGGAATTCAAAAATAAGCCCCTACTTTGAGGCCACTGAGAGCAACAACCAAGGGGTTGGAGAGCAACATGCTCGCGAGCTACTGGTTGGGGATCACTGCTTTAGATACTACCTCTTTTGTTATGTAAAACTCACATTTTCATCTGCGGGTGTGATTCTGTGATCTGCAGAAAATAAGAAAGGTTCCTGTTACAGAAATAAGACCAAAGGAACAGTTTCACTCACATGAATAAATTAAAGGAGGAAAATGGCTTCCAATATGCAACAGAAGAAGGTGCTATTTGAAAACCTGATATCTTGTGAGGCTATCCAGAGCCAGAAGTTATCATCAACCTCTTTTAATTTGGCAAATGCCATATGGTATGCTTCCACCAGACTTATGGGGCTAGGGTTCCAAACAGCCCAAGGCAACAGCTTGTGCGATGTCATTTAGGAGCCAGGACATGAATAGCACCTGACAAAATAAAAAGTCAATATGTGTAGGCAAAACAGTTCATGCTGTGTTGCTGCCCATTGTGTTGTTGCTGTAATTTAAACAATAGGTGCAAGTTTCAGTTGGAGTTAAATTCCATGGAACAGATATGTTTAACTGGGGTGGCAGTAAATCCCTAGATACTTAATAAGATTTTCTTAGCAACTAACACAATAAATTTGTAGGTTTCCTTTATCAAAACTGGTGGAAGTGCAGCTGCTTGGGCTCCTACAATGATGCACAGGGAGCTACTGTATGTCTCATCCAAAAGAGGTGGTAATGGGTAGCACATTGGTGTCACCTGAAACTCCCCCTAGCTTGTGTGGCATTTAGAAATACAAGTTAGGGGTACTGGAAGAAGGTTGCAAGGTGCCCTGTACTAATTTCCTTACTGGGCTTTCCATCTTGTGTTTGACTGCAGCACAAATTCCATTTACTTATTTTTCCCATATCTCTTTAAACCTCCTCTGGTTTCTTCCCACACTCCAAAATCACACAGACTGATCTATTAGCTCCCAATTAAAGTAGAACTAAAACTTAACTATAGAAGTCGGGCAGAAATGTTGTACATTTTTATTTGGGTTTCTATACCAACTCATGGTAATCACATAACTTTAGCAGTAAAGATAAGTAATGATCTTGCCTCCAAAACTGCTCCAGTATCTTTCCATCTACTTTTCTGCTGATTCCCTGCACATGCTTTGATGTCAGTTACTGAGTTTAGGGGCCAACTCACAATATACTGTATATATAGAATATAAATCTCACGACACAAGGCTAATTAGTTCAGATTCCCATTAAATAGCATCTTAGAAACCAATGCAATTAGCATCAAAATGTAATAATCAGCTCTGTAGCAGCAGCTTCTATGACAGGCAAATCTAATTTTCTGTTTGATGCAGTGTTGGACTGAAGGGTCTGACACAGGGGCCCTCACTCCCACTCTGGGCCCCCTGCCCCAGCCGCAACCCCCCTCCAGGCTCCCCTCTCCAGCTGCAACCACCACCCAGCCCGTACTGCACGTACTTCTTCCCTCCAACCATCGGGCCAGAGGAGGGCAAGATCAGAGTGTAGGGTGGGCTGTGCAGGCAATGGAAGAGTGTGGGTCTGGGTGGGTGGGGGTTTTTGCCCAGTGTCCCACAGGCCCAGTCCGACCCTGGTTTGAAGATCTGCAACAAACCCTAAGCTTAGTCTTCTCAACAGCTGCCCAGAGCACTCTAAGCATGTGTGTGTCACTGAATGCCTGAATCATTAATACTATTAGACTGGTTTAATAAGTTCCGTATATAAAATATAGCATTTCTACCCATATTCTTTTTAGGGTTTAGTTCTCCTTTAGATCTGTCCTATCATGCGCTTGTGTGCATGTGATAGGAACCTTAGATCGTAATCTCCACTGAGGCAGGGACTGATGTGAATGATATCTAACCTGCAAAGTGCTGCATATTGTGGATATTAATGATAAGGCACGTGTAGGATACAATGGATGTTCTTTGCAAGGTACGAACACCATATGGCAGTGCTGTCCAGCTTCTGTGGTACCCAGGGATGAAATTTTTCTGGCCTACATGGTGGAGGGCCGATAATGGAAGCTAGTGTTGACCACTCCCTGTTTTTAAACCACACTCACTTTAAACCACATCCATGTTACCACAAGACCATGTCCACATTACCCCTGTGGTAGCACACCAACAAAAACAAATGGTTGGTGCTCACTGCAGGGATATCACTTATCACTTATATGAAAAAGTTGTCATATTAAGACATACCCTTAAATCCATATAACTCCTCCTCTCCTGTGGATAACACAGCACCCCCCCCCATCAGCACATGATTAAACACTTTAGGAGCCCCTAACAATAATTTTCAAATTGAATGTGGGCAGTTTCAGTCTGGGTCTCAGGTGTGAACAGTACAGGTCTTTAGGGGAGTGAACAATAGAGGTGTCACATGTGTGAACAATACAGGGGGGGATTACATGTGAGAACAATGCAGGATTTTATAGTCTGAATATGAGGTGTAAACAATGCAGGGGACAGTTAATCTAAATAGTGATACCTTTTAAAGTTTACACATGGTAAACAGACACAGCAGGCAGACTTTCAATGTAGGGTCGCGGGTCGACAGTTGGACCGCACTGCCATATGGTATAACAACATCAAACTTACTGTATATACATTTGTCCAATGACACGTTGAAGGAAAAAGCTCATGCATTTTAAGATTTTTATAGGTACAAATTGTATATCATATATGTTACATTCATATGTACATGGTTCCCAAAGAAAATCGTTTCTTTTGAGATTGCAAGTTTCAGTAAATGCCCTTGTGTCAAATGTGTTTTTAAGAAGATAAGAAATGCTCAGTTGCCTGATGAAGAGTAAAAGAACGCCAGGCGGATTTAGCAATTTTGTCGGGGCTTGTGGCATTCAGAACTGCCTGCTAAAACTCTGTACTTTTGGCAGAGCAATAATAAATTTTATTTCATACGTTTTTGCATAAACCAGCTTCATGAATACTGTAGATGCAATTTACTATGTTAAATGTACACATGTGCAGACTGATTAGCCTTATGGGAATTCTTGTCTATGGTGCTTTATTACAGCTTCACATTGAGAATGTGTAATAACAGAAAATTAGCAATGAAATATTCTTTCTCCTTATTTTCTATATGTGGACTGCATCTTCAGAGGTTAGAAATTCCTTTGTTTGAATGTAGGTGCATGTAGATGAAATCTCTGCCACTGCAGCATAGCAAGTGTAACTTGTCGTTTTCCTGCTTCCAGCAAGATATCTGCATAAACAGGGAAATTAGGTGCCACCTGCTTCCATGAGATATCCCCTAGCATTGAGATTTTCATGGGTTTCTGGCATTGGGAAAACTTTTTAAATTTGACCAGGGCTTCCTCTTCATTCCTAATAATGTTACAGATACATAAAAAAATTTCTGCAGTATTTTCTGACAGCTCCATGAATTTCCAGAATAAAAAAAGCCAAATTGCATCCTAAATGTGGTTTAAGACTTTCACTCCCCTCATGCCTCCAAAGAACCTCTGCTAGAGCAGAATAGGCAATCAATTCCCTTCAGCCTTGATAGAGGACCTCCACTAATTCACATACTCTATAGTCAATTAGGAAACAGTCAACCAAGATGGGAATCTTTACAAAGTTTACAAAGTAAAGTTTCGCCTAGCAGTTTCCATGGTCATCAGATTAAAAAAGCAAAAAGAAAACAGGAACTTTGCATAACATTGTATCTATTCAAACAATGCTAATACCATCTCTTATTATTATTTTTATTTATTATTTTATATCAATAAGTTTTTATTGTTTTACAACATTGATATATAAGACAATTTGTAACAATAAACATCTTGAAAACAAAATCGCGTCTAGTTGCAATCTTAAGAACATATCTGTTATGATACAAACAAACATTTAGCAACATAAATGATTGTAAAAATAAAAGGGAGACAGGACAAAAATTAAATAAGTAAATAAATAAAATTAAAATAAAATTTAGTAGCAAGACTTCAACTCTGACTTTGAAAATACCCTGGTAAACATTTACAGAGAAAAGGGAATGTTAGATATATCGACCCCGTGTTGATATACCAACCAAGGACCCCATGTCAACAGAAATTTCTCATAAGAATCTAGCAGAATGCTTGTCATTTTGTCTTGAGACATTATCCAGTCTACCCTATTTTTAACTGGATCTATTGGAATCAGTCTTTGTTTCCAAGCCCCAGCAAAAGTTCTCTTAGCTGCTGTCATAATGGAAGTGAAAAGACGAAACTGTGCATTGTTTAGGTTTTGGGGTCTTAGGCCTAGCAAAACTATTCCAGGGTCTCTGGGAATGGAAACACCAAAAACATCATAGTGAGAATTCTGATCCAGAACCCCACAGGCGTTAGGGCACGTCCACCAAACATGAATCATTGTACCTGTTTCCCCACACCCTCGGAAACAGAGGGGCTAGCTGAGGGGGAGAATTTCGCCATTCGAGCTGGGACCAGGTACCAACGGAGAAGTACTTTATAATTAGCCTCCTGTAAGGACACATTATTAGAAGATTTCCGAACTGTAGTCCAAATCTGATCCCAGTCCTCAGGGTTTAATTCTCTATTTAAGTCCCTATGCCACGCTAAAATGTACGGTAGCTCTTGGGGTAAAGAAGGGTCGAAAAATTTACTATATAGACATGAAACTGCCTTCGGAGGATTAGGGGATCGAAGGCACCATCTCTCAAAAAACGTTTCAAATTTATCTGGACTATTAACTGGGTGCCATTGAGAGTTGACAAAATGGGATATTTGCCGTAAACGGAAAAGCTCCCGTTCAGGGACAGAGAACTTCTCTAAAAGTTGTTGTAAAGTATAAGGCCCAGAGGCAGAACAAAGTTGACCTATAAACCGGACATTCTGGTCGGCCCACCATTGGAATTGACAAATCTGGATACCAGGGGCAAACTGCGGATTGCCAAATAGTGGGGCCACTTTTATTTATTATTTTAATTATTATTTAAAAAGAAATTGGTTTGGTTTATGAATAAAAAAAAAGATAAATAGAAGATATATAAAAGGTTGTGGACTTCTTGCACAATTTGAAACCTAAGAAGAAGCAGTAATTGACATGGGCATTATTTGTTGCTTGTGTGTGTTTGTTCATTTGAAGAAGAGGGCTGTATCCCAGGAGACAAGTATTTGTGTAGATAATCCAGAATCTCCAGGGGAAGTCTGGTAAGATCTTTGGAATGCACATGCCCCCATTTTAGGTATAGTCTGATTGGCTCATTATGGAAGCAGAGCTCTAATTGTGTCTCCGTGGTCTGGATTCGGGGCACACACTCCATGACATATCAAAATGTACATCCATTTGTTTCATTAGAGTCAGAAACAGAGATAAATATCCATTTGCCAATGTCTTAGCAACCCAGCAAGACATTTTCTGTTTGAGTTACAGACAGAAATACAGTGTTAGGGTGATCTGATTTCTAAGGTCCGAAGGCTAAAGGTTATATTTAAGCTTATTATGAGTAAATGTATAGTATTGACAAAGACAATTCCTAAACAACAAACTTGTTTTTTGTATACACATAATACACATACACACAAGTCCGGACTGCCAATCTGTGGATTCTGGCAAATGCTGAAAGATGCTATAAACAGTTACTACTTATTAGCCCTCTGGGGTGCAGTTTGGACCTCTGTGTACTGGAAATGCCAGGAGCTATTTTAAATCTCAGTCTTGTACATAAATAGAGGTTGGGGCAAAACAGGAGGTGCAGCATACCAAACAGGTACTGGGGGCCCAGTGAGATAGCTATTAATATAGGAGCTAGACAAAAAATAGAAACACCAAATGGGAAGAACTGTTTGACCAAGAACTGTACACTATCATGAGCTGATATTTCTGGTAGGGGTGACATTTGGAAACCCCTTTTAATCAAGGTCACTGCATGCACATTCCTGACCTTGTTTACTAAGAAGAAAACCTGTACATCTGGGCAAAGGGAGGAAGTAATATTTTCTTACTCCTTTTTTTGTTTGTAGAAAATTATGTTTTAGAAAAAGACAGGGCAGTCAGGAGCAAATCAAGAAATGTTATGTGTGCAACTGACCTTAGGCTAACCACAAGATTAATAATGATGATACTCACTGTGGGGTGTCCAGCATACTGGCACCCCACATTTTTAACTTGTTTTTATCCATAAAACACCCTGGGGCTGATTTACAATAGCAACCATTCAGATTATTGCTCTCTTTTTTTTCTTCTAACCAGTATAAAAGCATTGCTGGTTTGTTACTATGGGCAACTGGTATTGTACAGTTTAGTGAATGTGCCCTCCTATCTTTCAAACCGGCCAAGTACTCCCTATATTTAAAGTTCTTGTAGTGGCTGAAAATTGTCAGTGAACTCTGGAATAGACTGATGCCCAAACTGTGTCTTTATTTGTATGCTGGGATAGGTTTATATATGGTATTGATAGAAAATTGATAGGTATTTGTATGCTGGGATAGGTTTGACCTTTATTAAGACATTCCATGACTGAACCGGCAACTTACGTTTTGCACATAAATAAGTCCCATAAGTGCTCCATGTTCTTCATGGTGATATTACTTTTTGTGGCAGCACCTGGGCTTTTCTAGGGGTGAGTGTGTTGCTCTTCATACTCTCTCTCTCCCCCCCCTCTCTCTCTCTATATATATTTGTGCAACATTCACTCACAGACACCGAGCATCCCTTGTAAAAATTCTTCTGTGAACCTGTGGGACTGTGAATTAATATTTTAAATGGGCATGCTAAGCACTTAATTAATAGTGACAGTTTTAGATGATTAAATGCACAAATACACTGTGGTCATTGGTTCTGCCATAATCAAAGTCACATTCCAGATCTAACGAACCCCTGAAGTCTTTGAAAATAATATTTGTCTATATATCTATAAGCTACAGATATGTAACTATAATTACAAATTTATATATATATATATATATATATATATATATATATATATATATATATATATATATATATATATATATATATATATAGCAGAAATTGCTGTGTATTGGTTGTAAATATATACCAATCATATATGTATGTTTCAGAGAAAGCAGGAGAGCAGTGATAGTCACACTAAGGCATAAATATTGTTTCTAGGCTGTGGGAGGTTCCTCTCTCTCTCTAGGGACTCCCAGCTGTTTAAATTCTCCTCCCTTTCATCTCTGTTTTTCTCAGAGTCAAATCCAGCTTTTGAGAGAGTCTGCAGTGGTCCAGCCTTCTAGAGAAGAGGAAATATCTTGGATGACCTAGTGGGTTACACTGAGTGTATATTTATCCCACCCTTCTCCATTTCATGGAAGCAGTGGCTGGAAACACAGTTGGTTTATGGGACTCCTTATAAAGGCTTGTCATCAGTGAGGGGGAGTCAATGAGGGGAGTGGAGCCAGTGGGGGAGAGAAGGCAGTGACAGTAACAGAGGAATAACAGATTAAGCCGCTAGAGAAGAAAGCAGGAGCTCTACTAGTGATAAAGCATACACAGACACATAGAAACATTGAGAGACAGTAGACATGATACAGACAGGTCTGCAGAAAGCAAAGCTGTAGGGAAGGAAGCAGGAAGGCTAGTATCAGGCTGCTCATCTCCATAGAAAAACCTAAATCTTCTACACAGCAAGGACCACTGGAAAGATGCTGCCAGGAGAAACAACTGCCAAAGAGCCTGCGAACAACCCTGTTCCAGCCCAGAAGCCTGGTGAGAAGGAGAAACTGGATGAGGCCAAAGCATTCTATGACAATCTCACCCCCACCAAGAAACCCAAATCGGTAAGAGCTATGAGCATCCTGATGCCAAACCTTTTTATTCATAGGCAAAAGCTGCTAAAGGTAGCTACTAAGGCCTTCTTGGTAGTGGTGAATCTTGATAACACTGTAGGCATTAATGTTTGGGGGTGTAATTGTGTATATATCTATAGGTGTTTTGCTGCTAAATTTTTTGTGCCAGTTTTGTCCCCTAGCCAATAAGAAAAGACTGATATGTAAATTAGAAATGTTTCACCTGAATTTCCATTAACAAGCTGTTTGTGCTCAGTTTGCAGTGTCACGGTAGGAAGGGAAAATGTCAGGTGGGGAATAGGATCCTTATCATTGCTACACTGGAAGGGCCAAAAATAATTCGCTCACTTGTTTTGTTTTTATCTTATCCTCTCAACTCCCCTTTCCTATTTTAGTAACTAGAATGTAATTTCTGTCAGTAGTTCTCTGTATTGACACAGTAATATGTTGCTGCAGAGGAATAGTGCATGTACTGTATGTGCATGAGTCTGTGCATCTGTCAGAGTAGGCATGAGCAAGCTGTGGCCCTCCAGATACTGTAGAATAACAACTCCCAGCATCCCCCACAGATTTGTGGCTTTCAGTGGGACGGTAGGAATTGCAGTTCAGCAACGAATGGAGAGTCATGGGTAGAAACTTCTCTGTTATTCCCCCAAAGTTACTTGCGTTAGCTATAAACTCTCTGACCTTTAGTAATGAATACTGTACAAGGCATCTGCCAGGTCAGTGACCTTCTGCGGGGGGAAAAAGGTCAGAAGCTGTCATTGTCCTCTGCAACCCTATGTTTATTTAGGTGTCTTATTTGCTACCATTATCATTTATATGTGCACACATGTAATAATGATAATGATGAAGGTAATTCTTTATGTAAAAACATAAATATTATAAGCATAACCTACACAATATCCACATATCCCCATGCAGGTATATTAATCAAAGCCTAATTCCCCTTTGGATTGTTGTCATCACTAATCTCTCATTCAGCATTAATCTTTTAGATTTCTTTTCTGCCTTTATTGATCTTTCTATTAACACACCAGGGACTAGTCTGATGACCTGTTCTTTCCTCTTGATTCACCCTCTATTTACCCTTGAGAGGCTTTTTGCTTCATGCATACATGTCATTACAAAATACCAGTCAGTGTGTGTGTGTATTAAAGAGTACCACTTAATGTTCCATCCCCCTTTTCCAATAAATTGTATTGCAAGATGTGCTATATGATTGGTTCAACATTTCTACTGATTTCTTACCGTAAGAACTGTATGTATAATTCATGCTTTAAGATATATTTTATTAATGTGTCCTTGTCCTTAATATAAAATACTAATTGCTAATATCATCCTTTGATATAAGTTTGTTTTAAGAGAGCAAATAAACTAGTATACACTACCCCTGCAAAATGTATTGCTAAATGGGCTGTTTCATTTGAAACCTCATATATTTATCAATATCTCTGAGTCAGTTTGCCTTCTATCAGAAAACAGGGATTATAGTTCAGTAACACATTTTAGAGGATTTGACTGAATATCAAAGTGAATTGAACTTTAATCTGCATAAGCAAAGATAACAACCAACAAATCAGCATTACCTGTAAACAAAACTCAAAGCTTTAAAGTCATTAATGGTATGGATATGGTTCAGCTGAAGCTAAGGATTTGGCCAAATCCTAAAAAAAATTGCTAGGATTTTGCTGAATCCTGAGATGAATCCTGGAATGGGTGCTTCCCAAATCTGTAGATACTTATGTCAGAAGAGAACTATAAGGGTCATTTACAAACAAAGTGCAGTGAGCAAAGTGTAATATTCAGAAGCAAATTGATATGTTTTATCCACAATGCAGTATTTTTACCCAGAATTTTGGCTTAATTATGGTTACACAAGGAGCTTCGCCACAATTGGACCAATGTGTCAAAATCAATGTAATTGTGTGTGCTTGTTTGCAAATCAGATACAATTTGCGTCTCTTCCAGTGCATAGTGTTAAATTGTTATTAGCATGTGATTAGTTTTACACAAGTTTGCTGTTCCTATTCATGCAACCAGTGGCATAACTATAGAGGTAGCAGACCCAGCAGTCACGGGGGGGGGGGGGGCCTGGACCACAGGATCTGTTTCCATTATAGTTGTAGAAACTATAGTAACCAGTCACTGACCCTGCTCCTGTTCCCGCTCCCCAGCTGCTTACGTACGATCGTCACAAACTGGTGGGGAAAACAGGGTGGATGGCCATGTATTTAGTAGTGGTGTTTTGGTGGGGGGACCAGGTGTGATGTAGTTATACAACTGCATGCAACCCACTGTTGTTCATATTTTGTCATGCAAAATATGTATTTGTGTGCCAAAATTCTCTTTGTCTGTGCACTAACGTGATGATGTGCCTGTTGTTGCACAAGGCAGAACTAAGTGAATGTTTCTCCCAGTGTATATACTGTATACGCCGGCGAAGAAAATACCACTGGCATGGCCCCAACAGTAAAAACGTATGAATAAAAGGCACAGTTCTGTCTAGGGCTATATTTTCTATATGGGCACCTTTGGTCCCATACCTAGTGTGGCAACTTTAGGGGGGCATCCCTTGACAGCCTGTATAGGAAAAAATTGTTTTGGCAAGATTTTGAAAGCCATTAGCTCTCTGTTTGACACTTGCTACAAAATCCATCAGGGGAGTTGAGGGGAAGTGGGGTTAGTCTTAGACAGCTCAAATCCAAACAGCACATGTGCAATAGTCTATGTGCACACACCAGTGTCAACTGAAAAGGGGTTAGTGAGAAGAGGAGTGCCTATAGTAGGGTATATTTGCCCTATGTTTGTGTATCCGAGCATAGTGTCTCATAAGAGGCAGAGGGATAGAAATTTTTAGTACTTAAAATGGCAGTGTTTAATAATGGAAAAATCAAATAGAAAATACATTTATGAGATCTGTTATCCAGAAAGCGATAAGATAAAATGTATCCTTATTGAAGTCAACACAGTGCTATTGGATTTATTGTATGTTTAAATTATTTTTGAGCAGACTGGTGATCTACTGATTTACTGAAAGATCCCTTTCATGGAAAAGCTCAGTTCCTAAGAATTTTGGATAACGGGTCCCATATCTGTGTTATTAAAAAATAAAATTTTCATTAAAAGGCCTTATTTATATAGTTGATTTAGTCAATATAATTTTAGACCTGCAGAATGATGTATGTTCTATGTGCAGTGGAACATGTTGGCACTATATAAAGGATAGATAATTATACTAGTGTTCATGGGTAAAGTTTGCTTTTAATAATCAGCTGTCCTTCTCTTTTTCAGCCTAAACCTCACAATGCAATAACAATAGCAGTATCCTCCCGAGCACTTTTTCTCATGGAAGAAGAGCAAAAGATTTACCAAGAAAAGGGTCTGGAGGAATATGTTCGATATCAGCTAGAACATGAAAATGAGCCTTTCAAGCCTGGAGCTGCATTCCGTTTTGTGAGGGTGAGTTCCACACAAGTCAGCTATAATTTAAGATCTGTTGTACCGCTCCTCTTTTTTAAGGGCAAATAACACTGGGTATCCACTCCAAAGCAGGTATGGGAGTATCTGGCCAGTCTCAATGTTCAGGGAAAAACCCATGCAGCTGCATTCAACTTACCTCCTTCTCAAATTTGGGCAGGTTGGAGATTGCAAATGTTACAGCTGAACTTCCTTAACAGTTGCCCCTGGCAAAAAGCTGCCACAAAGTGTCACATCTTGAAAAATGGCAGAAGGACAATGTGTCTCGATATTAATTCCATGGATCATCTGGCCTCCAAGGCCTGCCTCTCCCACAAGGCTACAGATTAGCCATCCCTACTGGCATACTCTTCTAAACCTTCTAGCAAGGAGTCCTGCAGGGGTGGGCAAAGTCATTTTAAAGCTTGACCATAGCAAATCCAAAGCTACACAACCTAATATGTTAAATGAAACCTATAAAAGTAATCCCAGAGTCCATAAAGATCAATTTAAGAGCAAGGAAACAGTATGCATGCATATCCAATATAGCCAAAATAATTTTCATTCTCTTAAAGATCTCTGAAAGTGATTTAAAAAAAATTCTTTATTTATTCACTATGCTAGTATATAATGGGCCATTGCTGCTGGCTAATGATCCAGATTGTATTGATTAGAGGAATACAATGTAAATCTCTCACCATAGTGTCTTTACTAGTGTCTGGGGAATATTGCTGCTTTACTAGCCTCTTACCAGGGAGCCATTGTGAGATTTGGAATCCAAATTACCAATGTATTTGAACAGCTGAGCTTTGCTTTGTATCCACAGTGCTTGTTTCAGAACTTCAATAACAATATATCTGCTCCTGTAGCAGGTTAGACAAGTTAGGTCTGAAAAATGTTTTGGTTATATATTTGTTCCTGCCTGTTGGTCCTGCAAGGGTATTTGAGATTCATTTCAGATCCTGTGAATTCTACATTAGGGGCAACACAGCTTTTATATAAATGGTTATTGAAAGTGAATGGTGGGAGTTATAAATAATACAACGTCTACCTAGTTGTGATTTAATAATAGCATATTAGTTTCATAGGGTTATATTAATAAAGCGCTTTGAGCACATTAACTGCTTATGAAGATCTTATACCTTCAGATTTTTAGAAGAGGCTGCTCTTGTACAGTATTGTCGAAGGCAACAGTATACATATGGAGAATTTTAAAATATTTAGGATTAAGGCTATGCTTTGCTTTTCTGATAAATATATGTATACAAACATACAGAACATACGCACCCCCCCACATATACAGTATATATATATATATATATATATATATATATATATATATATATATATATATATATATATATATATATAGAATATATTTATATATAATACATAAAAGCCATGAATATCTTGTAAATTATATCCTTATAAACGGTTCTGATCTCATCAGTTATAAACGGTGACTTCTGATGTCATTTCTGTCACATGACTTGACTTACTAAAACTTGTGTATTATAATAAATTAATTACCCCCAGCTGCAAAATATGAGGATATTAGAAGTTACTTCGGATTTCCATGGCCTGTATAAAAACACTCGCCTTCGGCCTCGTGCTTTTTATATGGTTGTGAAACTCCTCGGTAACTTATAATATCCTTATCATTTACAAGAGGGGGTACTTTATTCACTATATAAATTAAAGGTGAACAGGGGTAGTAATCTGATACAAGGCAAATTTCCAACTCATGATAAAGAGTTACAGGTGGGCTATTTTGCCTTGCTTTAGAGTGACTAGCGGTAGTAAAAGGGTTAGTAGAGAGTACTGTAATATCAGTATGGTGTGTACTGCTGATGTTTTGAAAACAAGAATGATATCTAAATTAAGAATCAAATGAAAGCAGTACTTGACTGCCTTTAATAAAACAAAATGTATGATTTCTGTTCTAGGCTCTAGAATCAGTTAACATTCAACTTCGCCAGCTATATCCAGACAGTGAAGATCTCTTTGATATTGTCCTCATGACTAATAACCATGCTCAAGTTGGAGTTCGACTCATTAATACCATAAACCATTACAGTAAGTTTTTCTAAGCTTACGCAAGCTATTTATTGCATGAGTATGTGGTGATAAAAGTCTTTGCTAATGTTGTCAGTATTCTGTGACACGCAACAAATAGTTCTCTCATGATGTAAGGGTTGCAAGCAATGACACAATTTATTTAATCAGTGAAAACTGGAGTGCTACTGCTACGCAACTCATTTATAATATTTGTACCTGAGTAACTACACTACTTTCAAGAGGACAGAGAAACTACATATTTACCATATTTACCAACCCACTGCATCTGCATGGGGTATGTACGTTGTCCCTGTGTTCTGTGTCGGTTTTCACTAGGTATAGTTTATAGTAATATTTCTTCTATAAAATAATAACTGTACTACAGGTATGTAATCTGTTATCCGGAAACCCATTATCCAGAAAGCTCCAAATTACAGCAAGACCAACTACCATATACACCATTTGAATCGAATAATTACATTTTTAAAAATGATTTCCTTTTTCGCTGTTATAATAAAACAGTACTTTGCACTTGATCCCAATTAAGATACAATGAATCCTTATTGTTTTTTATTTTTTTTTAGTAGTCTTCAGTAGTCTAAATTATGGAAAGATTCTTTATCTGTAAAAATCCATGTCCTGAGCATTCAGTATAACAGGTTCCATACCTATATTAGAGTTTGTTCTGCATTATTAAATGACCTTCCACAGTTCATTGTGAGGATATGCGCATCTTGTTCCATCCTAGACCTCTTTATCGAGCGTTTCTGTATGACTGGAGGCAACAGCCCAATTGGATACCTAAAAGCTTATCACACCAATCTGTACCTCTCATCTGATGGCCAGAAAGTGCAGGAAGCTATAGAAGAAGGTAAGAGAATTCCTACATTGTGAAGATTAGCTGTAAAATGTAATTTACACAATTTAAACTATCTATTGATGTCTATTTATTTGTATATCTTACTAATGTACTTAAATGAATTGTTCAGTGTAAAAATAAAAACTGGGTAAATAGATAGGCTGTGCAAAATAAACAATGTTTCTAATATAGTTAGTTAGCCAAAAATGTAATGTATAAAGGCTGGAGAGATTTGACAGTAACCAATCTGAGACTTGAGGGAGGGGGCACATATCTGTTGCTTTTGAATCTGAGCTGAATGCTGAGGATCAATTACAAACTCACTGAACAGAAATGTCCCATGTGGCCCCCCTTCAAGTCGCTGACTAACTCAGAGTTATAGAGCTGAAAAGCAGGAAGTTGGATTCTGGCTATTTTATTAGACATCCAGTCACTCCAGCCTTTATATATTACATTTTTGCCTAACTAACTATATCAAAAACATTTTTTATTTTTATTTATTTATCCAGTTTTTCTTTTCACACTGAACTATTCTCTAGAAGTAGTAAAGTTTTTAATTCCTTGCTATTAATTTTTTTGGAGGCTTGTTTGAAGGCAGCTTTTATTTCCTGTCTTTTGCATAACTTGCAGTCATTTAAAGTGATTAATGCTCTGAATCCCATTGACCCAGAATACAAGGAGTACTATGTTTTTAGGAGCCCATGTGAGTGCTCATACAATGTCTACATTTATAAAACAAATGTATAAGGTCATTTTTTGTGTGTACTGTACATGATTCAGTCTCTCATGCTTCCATACATACATCCTAGCATCTTAGCTGTATAGTATATGACTACTTACATTTTAGAAAGCTACCACTACTGAATTTGATTAACCTGTATGATTTCATTGAGTAGTAAAAATAATCTACCCTAGACAGCAAAAGTAACATGCATAAATTAATACTTAAAGGAGTAACAAACCCTAAATAAAAAAACCCTACCCCCTACCCTACATAGACAGCCCTCCCTCCTCCCCCCAGCCTAGCTGCTACCCCGGGCAAATGCCCCTTAAGTCTTTACTTCCCCCTCCGTGCAGATTCTGTCCAGAGGAGTTCACGGCAGCCATCTTCTCCTCTCCGGTAATCTTCGGAATCAGACCGGCATATCGGTGCATGTGCAGTCAGAGCAATGCTCTGTTTCGTGACAACTGTGCATGCGCCGAATCTCATGAAAATTGCCGGTCTCATTCCGAGAATTACCTAAGTGGCTAAAGATGGCGCCCGTGAACTCCGCTGGACAGAATCTGCACAGAGGGGCAAGTAAAGCGTTAGGGGCATTTGCCAGAGGAAGCAGCTAGGCTGGGGGGAGGAGGGATGGGGGGGTCTATGTAGGGTGGGGGGGTAGGTTTTATATTTTATTAAAGCAAATATTTTTTCCTTAGCTAGGAATATAGATTCCCAATTAATGCAAATCAATTCCTATGTGAACATGACAAGTACAATGAACCTTGTTTTGTCCAAAAGCCCTTATTTAAACATATGTCCTCCTCCTGGTGTTTTTTGCAGAACCTGGTAAATGCTTGTTTTTGCAATTGCCTTGCAGAGCTTAGACCTGGATATTAACTAGACTTCCTGCTCTCTACTTTGTTCCTGTTATACCTTGTTTCCGAACCTCTTCTGTCTCCCAAATCTCTTCACATACAATATGTTGTATCTGTGTAGGTGTGATGACCTGCACTTGCAGAACCCTTTATCTTCTTCAAAAACCATACTGGTTCCTTACAAAGATCCTTTAATTAGAATCTTAAATGCTGGTAGACAGCATTTAAGATTCTAATTCTTACATAGTTGAAGAACACTTGCATCTGTAATTAGGTTTCTTATAATCATTTTGGAGAGATGGGGAGGTTTTTTTTAAGCAATTCTACATCACCTTTGATAATGTTCAGGTCCTTTGTCAAAACAAATTAAGTATTTTAAGCTTAACTAATTATGAACCAGATAACCTGTTATGCTGTTCTTATATTCCATTTAGGTATAGCAGCAGCAACCATTTTTAGCCCAAGTCACAATATGTCTGTCCATGAAGAACAACTACGTGTAGCCTTTGATGGAGATGCTGTTTTGTTTTCTGATGAGTCAGAGCAAATTGTGAAAGAACATGGGCTGGACATGTTTTTTGAACATGAGAAAGCTTATGAGAACAAGCCTCTGGCACAGGTAACTGCTTTAAACAGCCATAAACAGTGTAACTGCTCTCAGATTCATTCCCTGTTATGACTAGTGATGGGCGAATTTATTCGCCAGGCATGATTTTGTGGAGATATCAACAAACATAAATGTTTTGCACTATTATATACAGGACAAATGATAGTGTATTCATTCCTTTTCTGTGGCGCTTGTATTCATGTAAAACGTTTTTGTGCCTTCTCTTGTTTTATGGCTATTCCAAAAGTTTTTCTGTAGAATAGAAGTTCTCATGTTCCCAGAGACTTTACAATCCTACATTTGGATATTACTAGTGGATATTTACATTGATAAAGTATGTCTCGGGTCGCCAAATATTAAATGTAAAACAGTCATTTCTCTACTGGGAATAGATTTGAGTCACTAAAGAATATCACATGCATCATCGCTTAAATAAAAGGATGAAAACAAAATGTTTTGAGAACTGAAAATCTAAAAAGTTCAAATATGTAAGGCTAAATCTAAAATTAGATGGAATGCAGCAGAGATTCTAGAGTGTTTGAGGTTTAAAACAGGAACAGCTAGACCAAGTGGAACAGGTGATAACAAGGACTGGACCCTTAGATTTAGCTTTCCTGATAATTTTACTGCACAGAAACCACCACTTGTTCAGCTTTTGAATGTATTGTTGTTTTCTTTTTCAGGGACCTCTGAAGGGTTTCCTGGAAGCTCTGGGGAAGTTACAAAAGAAATTTTATTCCAAGGGAATGAGGATAAACTGCCCTATTCGCACTTATTTAGTTACTGCACGTAGTGCTGCTAGTTCTGGTGCACGAGCTCTAAAAACTCTACGTAGTTGGGGACTTGAGACTGATGAAGCATTATTCTTGGCTGGAGCCCCTAAGGGACCTCTCCTTGAAAAGATTCGCCCACACATATTTTTTGATGACCAGATGTTTCATGTTGAGGGAGCTAAGGAGATGGGCACAATAGCAGCTCATGTACCATATGGTGTAGCACAAAGACATAAACACAAACCTTCTCAAAACAGCAAGTAATACATCCTTTGGCATGCACTGTGCACAGGATATTACAACACTACATATTTATTTGTGTTCTTTGGGTTTAATGGAAAGCCCCCAGATTGTTTACAAAGCTCCTTGTTCTTTATTAGAACCAAATGGGGCATTATATGATAACTATAAAGTGACTTCTTTTTGTGATGAGCGCCATGCAAAGTCACTATTGCTGCCTGCTTTGCATAATGACATGCCTCCATTGCCAGAGAATGTTATCCTTGTCTATTGTCCATGTTACAGATGCTTCTGTGCTTATATGTAACAGTGATGTGGTGAATGTAACACTACTAAACATGCCGCTAACTATTACCTTCTTGCTAGTGATGCACCATATCCACTATTTTAGGATTTGGCCAAATAACGAACCGAACTTGAACCTTAATTTGCATATGTAAAAATCGGGGGGGGGAAGAAAGAGAACCACATGCGCAATACGTGTGTGACGAAAACGCATGTGATTTTTTTTGGATTCCGTTCGGTCAGCCACTTGGATTCGGCCGAATCCAAATACTGCTGAGAAAGTCTGAATCTTGGCCGAATCCTCAATTTGGTGCATACCTACTTACTTTGCACAGCTTTAACAAAGTGGCAAAAGGGATGGTAACGTCTTAGAGCAGCTTTAATTACATTTCCCAAAAGTTAAAATAACTCACCCAACTCTGAAAATTATTAGGTGTGCAAAAATACAAAAAACACTTTACTCTCTGAATTTTTGCTTTTATGTGCAATGTAAAAATACACTCCCATTGTATGATATTTACGTGCTAAATGATAGTGTTCCTTTCCTCAGTGGATTCTTGGTGTAGTTTTGCTAATAGGGTGTTTGAGGTTTGGTAATGGTGTCCTTTTGCTTGTTTATGTGGATGGATATCCCCTGTAAGTTTTTGTGCATATTTATTAACCATAAAATAAGTATCCCAGTTTTGCTATGTGCCATGTATACACATACTGTGAGATGTACATGTACTGGATGCTGGAAACATTGAATTTTGCTTCTCAGAGTAGGAGAAGAGGTCGAAATGTGTGAGTGGGGAGGCCATTACTAACTCCCATCCTAACTGAGGCCTCAAGGTGGAGGAGAAGGTGAAGGTATGGTGTGTGTAATAGCAGCAGTGTTGGAGGCTGGTGGTGAGTTGGCACATTGTGAAGGTATGATGTGTATATATATATATCTAACATAGTAGATACATATATATAAAAATTTATTTTTCTAAATTTTGTCTTCCACACCACTAAATAGAGATATACTATATGACTAATAAAAAGATTAGACATAAAATACTATTTTAAAACATAATTGTTCCTTGAATACTTTAGGCAAATGTTATTATATACAGATAATATATAATAAAACACAATAAAAAAAGATTACTAGGTGAATTTTGGACATTATGCAATAAAGTGGTTTTTCCTTGATATGAAACTTTAGGTACTAATTCTGTGGTTTTTATCTGCATGGTTACATTAGGAAGGAGAAACTGCATATTAGTGTCCATCCATCCTATAGAAATGTGCCTATGTGCCACTGGTTTTCTACTTTCATTAATAAATGAGTGCAAAAACAAAAGAAAAAAAGGAGCACATTACTTTATCTTTGCCCACAATAAAAAATGTTTACAGAATTCTAGTGTAATTGTACCTGTAGTAAACAGTTAGACATTTTTGAAACAGATATCAGAGGTGGAAAGATTTACACTGGTTAGTAAATTTTGGGTACATGGGCACAAATTGTGACTATGAGATAATTGTTGAGACATGGGAGTCCACTAACACACTATTAAATTTGTGTGTGATTTAACTGAAATAACATCAAGGGGCTGATTCACTAAGCTCGAGTGAAGGATTCGAATGAAAAATACTTCGAATTTCGAAGTATTTTTTGGGTACTTCGACCATCGAATTGGTTAAATTCGTTCGAATTCGAACGAAATCGAACGAATCGAACGAAAAATCGTTCGACTATTCGACCATTCGATAGTCGAAGTACTTCCCCTTTAAAAAAAACTTCGACCCCCTACTTCGGCAGCTAAAAGCTACCAAAGTCAATGTTAGCCTATGGGGAAGGTCCCCATAGGCTTGCCTGTGATTTTTTGATCGAAGGATTTTCCTTCGATCGTTGGATTAAAATCCTTCGAATCGAACGATTCGAAGGATTTAATCGTTCGATCGAACGGAAAATCCTTCGATCGATCGATCGCAGGATTAGCGCTAAATCCTTCGACTTCGATATTCGAAGTCGAAGGATTTCAATCCGAGGGTCGAATTTCGAAGTATTTTTAACTTCGAAATTCGACCCTTAGTGAATCGGCCCCTAAGTGTCTTTTGGCATGCTTGGCAAATGGAGCCATTTACTTTACATGGCATTAGTATAGATGAGTGCAAGTAGAGGCATGTGCATTGTATATGTCATATTTTTTAAGGGGTGGTTCACCTTTAAGTTAACTTTTAGGGGGTTACTTATCAAAGTTCGACTTTATCTCTATATTTTTTGCTACAAACTCCGATAAAATCAGCTCTGTTTTTTTACGCTTATTTATTATTACATTTTCCCAAAAATTTGCTTTGCGGGAAAAAAAAATCAAACTTTCAAGATTGCCCAAAACTTCAGACAACTTTAGGGTATTGTACGACACCCAGCAAACATCACAAAATCATTGGGACTTCTCCTATTGACTTATATGCAACCTCGACAGGTCTGAGATCATGGATTTTCTGATTTAGACTTTTCTAACCTCGGGGTTTAATAAAGTCTGATTTTATTAAAAAAATTACAAATATTTGGGGATTTTTGCTCGGAGTTTAGTAAATCACCCCTTAGTATGTTATAGAATAGACAACTTTTCAATTGGTGCTTTTTATTTATTTTTTATAGTTTTTTAATTATTTGCCTTTTTCTTCTGACTCTTTCCAGATTTCAAATGGGGGTACCCCATTTATAAACGAATGCTCTGTGAAGCTACAAATTTATAGTTATTGCTACTTTTTATTACTCATCTTTCTATTTAGGCCATCTTCTATTAATATTATCCTATTAATAAGGATAACAGTAAAGCCCCACACTCTCTAACCATTTGCCAACATTATTGTAATTGATAAATATTAGTGCAACAATTATTTATAAAGTGCAATGTGCCAATGCAATCAAATTAATGCTATGATTTCCAAATCAATTCTGCGCCATCACATTAATTGATCAATTAAACTATAATTAATCAACTACTCCAATTAATCAATATCATTTTTTTATTCATTGAGTGCTTGTGCTGAATTCAAATTTGTTGATTAATTGATTAATGTGAAATCATAGGGCTAATTTGATCGCATTGGCACATTGCACTTTATAAATAATTTTTGCACCAATATTTATCAATTACAACCATTTTGGCAAATAGTAGCAGAGAGGGTGGGGTTTTACTGCTATCCTATTTAAGAAACATACCGGTACTGTTTAGTAATTATACCTCTACACAATCTGAAAGAGAGTCTTTAGAATTCAACATGGAATTCTTTTTATTGATTATCCTAATAATAGTCTCTTATTCAAATCAATGTATGGTTGCTATGGTAATTTGGACCCTAGCAACAGGTTGCTGAAATTGCAAACTGGAGAGTTGCTGAATAAAAAGCTAAAAATCCCAAAAACCACATATGAAAAAATGGAAACCATTTGCATATTGTCTCAGAATATCACTCTCTGCATCATTTATTCAAAATTAATTTAAAGGTGAACAACCCCTTTTAAGGGGCTTGGTTCTGCACCTCGTATTTTAATACTATGTTATTAGAGTATATTAGTGTATATTAGTTCCTACTTGAATCAGTAACATGCAAGCAAAGACTATTTAAACTTCAAACCCGTTATCAATTTGAAATAGTAATGACATAGTTAAATCCTAGCTCTCTTTGCAACAATTTGAATGTATACTCCTAAACAGTTACATTGTTCTTTTGTACACATTTACACATACAGTATCTATTTCGGACAAAGAAGAACTGTTGCCTGCAGAATTGCAATGCTCTGTATCAAGTAGAATTTCATCTGAATGAAGACAAAAATAGTGAGAGCAATCAACTGATTATGTTACAAATAAAGCTGGACTCAGTTCTTATTAGGTGGTATAATTTATTCATAATCCACTGGTTTAATCCAAGATTTATGGATTCAGTGTATCCCTTATATCATAGAATTTTCAGAGACTAAACATCTCTATTTCAATAGAGTAAATGTGCAGACTGAATATATACAGTAAATACCCCCAAACGCTATGAAATGTTGCATGTCCTCTTACTGGAGTTTTGGTATGTGACAAATTGTCTTGTAATTTTCACTCTCCAAGTTCGGAGAGTTTTAACAAACTTGCCTTATAAGGAGACTGTGTTGTACTTCTACATTCACTGTTAAATGTGTTATGCACCTTTATATGGAAGAGATTTTACATAGGGCTGACAGACCATTTCTACATATTTTTGTGAATGTAATAAACTGAATGTATTAAGGCATCTTGTCTGTTTTATCTGTCATAAATAAAATGTCTATGAAATACACATATAATCAGATTTGTGTGGTTTTTGTGATGTTGGGAAAAAACAGTTACTGGATGGAGACCTTTAAGCAGCCATATTTCCAAAATTGTCAGGATAAGATAAGGATGGGATAAGAAGTCTGCACTCTTATTGGCGCATATCACTCACACTAGGCCAGACAAAATCAATAAGCTTCATGCAGACAGCCAGGCCCGGACTGTGGCCCAGGCCAGAGGGGCTGCTATAAAGTCCCATAGAAAGTCAGTATTTAGTTGGCTGGTGGGGGCTGTTTGTGCCTCTATGTGGACTGATTGGGCCTCTGTGTGCCTGAAATGCCAGGGCCTATTTTGATTCTCAGTCCAGACCTGCAGACAGCACTAGCAAGGATGAGGTTAAAAAGCCTTTATTGTAAGTAGGGCTTTTTACATCTTGTACAGCAACGCTTTTGTCTCTGTTGCTGTCCAAGATGTTAAAAGCCCTACTTACAATAAAGGCTTTTTAACCTCATCCTTGCTGGTACTGTCTACATGAAGCTCAGTAGCTACAGGGTTCTCCTGCATCAATATGTGCACTTGTGTGCAATTCATCAGAACTGACTGGAGGTATGAAAGCATATATAAAAGTGTGTTAATACTAAAGTGCAAGGAGCTGTTTTGGATGCAGTATCTAATGATAGGTGACAATTAGTGATGTGTGGGCTGCCCCACACGGGTCCAACTAATGCTGGCCACAGATGCAAAGATCCGATGCCATGCCGATCGGTCGTTTAGTTGATCGGACAGGTTAGAAAATTTCTGTCGGCTGCCGATAATATCTCTGCGTATATTACTATGAAAAGCTGTGTCACCAGCTTTTGTCAGCCATAACTTTCGTACGATTGCTGTAGGGGCAGAACATCGGCTGATGTGTTCTTTTTCTACTTTATTTGATCTGAAAGGTTAGTGGCAGGTCAGGAGATGGGGAAGACCGATAAGTCCGATCGTTCGAATCCTCAAATCCTTCAAATCTTTGCATTTATGGCCAGCTGAACACACATTTTTGGAGGGTCATGGGTGGGTGCAGACTGAACTCTTCCTTCAGCCACTTTGCTCATGACGTTATGCCCCACCTACCTCTGCTGTTTTTATGTGTATACTTGTGCCTGCCCCCCTTCAGTGAGAGATGGCTTGCCAGGTCGTTAAAGGGCAAGTTATGGTGCACTTGTAAATGAAGGAAAAGGTCTTATCCATACATAGATCATAAATTAACTACTTCAGAATATGCCTTGTTCAAACCTTCTCTCCCCCAACTGACAGTATCTCCATGCAAATTAATGTATGAGAGTCAAAACCACGACAGACACAGAGGCAGGCCCGGTGCTGTCTCTGTGGTCTCCCACTAGTTTCATTTCATATTTTTTGTTATTATGGTAAATATAATAATTCACTCAGCAATCTGATGATCATTTATGTTAGCAAATAAAATGCTAACTGGGCTGAGAGATGTTTTCGGTAGGGATGCACCGAATCCACTATTTTGTATTCTGCCGAACCCCAAAATCCTTCACGAAAGATTCGGCCAAATACCGAACCGAATCCGAATTTGCATATGCAATTTATGGGTGGGAAGGGGAAAAATGTTTTACTTCCTTGTTTTGTGACAAAAAGTCATGCGATTTCCCTCCCCGTCCCTAATTTGCATATGCAAATTAGGATTCAGATTTGGTTCGGACCGGGCAGAAGGATTCGGCCGAATTTGAATCCTGCTGAAAAAGGCAGAATCCTGGCCGAATCCCGACCCGAATCCTGGATTCGGTGCATTCCTAGTTTTCAGAGAATCATTGTGTTTATCACAGTGGAAGCTTCTTATTTAGTTATACCCTAGACTTGAAGATTGTCACAGTGGTGGTGTTGAAATTTTTCTATTCTCTGAATGTTGGTTTCAAACTGTAACCACACCCTTCACTCTTTCCTTTACGTCCATTTAATTCCACAGCATACTTGTACTTTCCCCAATCTCTCTGTGTTGCAGTTGTATATTGTTCCCTTGGTCATTATACTACTTTTCTGGATAACAATGCTGCTTTGCTTATACACTTTCTCCTCCTACAACTCACCAGCTCTTATTATTATTGACTTCAACATTCCCACTGAAAAATCACACCAATGCACTAAACAGTGTGTGGACTGTGTGGGAGGGCAGAAAGGGTTCTATAGACATGCAACTTTGTAGCACAGAAAGCAGCACTTATAATTGTAACCTTCCTATCCAAAAATTAAATGGTGACCACCGGATACCAAAGCAAGAGTCCTGCAGTGGGTTGAGTACCCACAGGTACAGGAATAGATACAAAGTGGCCGGGATTGACGGCGCTGAAGCTATTCTGCTGGTACCTGACCCGATGCAGAACTCTAACTTGTAGCATGGTATACAATGTCATATTCACTAAATAGCTCTGATTGTATTGCTTTTGTAAGTAATTGTTATTTGAAGTTCCTAAACCTGACTGTTTTGCCAACCTGACTGTCCCTTCTTAACCTGTCAGTTAAAGTTTCTAATGCTAATGGATTACTGCTGCACAAATATAGCAGCCCCCTCATAGAGGAACAGGGTAGTAAGAAAGGTATTGTTTTATGGCAAAATTATAAATAACATTCAAAGACAATGCTATGATAGATAATAAAAAAAGGTTATTTTCTGATGTCAGTATCTGGTCGTACACAGGCTGTTAACAGCTACTGACTAACTGTCAGATTATTACCCATGTATGGGGCCAATTGCTGGGTGCCTGTTTGATATCAATGGGGCAGGGGCAAGGACAGCATTAGTTTGTTGATGTGGTCCTCGCCCCCAACGAACAGCATTCACCATCATTGTAAACCGATCATATAGCCTTTGTGCCTCAACCCAATATCCCAAACGTAAAAATGGCATATCTGGAAATATCTGCTTGGTTGGCTATTTCGCCAAACAAGTGGATCTTTAAGTGTGAGATCTGTTTTAACAATTTTGAAATTGATCTTTTTTTATTCTTTATTCTAAACAGGTATGAATTTACAGTGCATAAGAGGAAAATTAATTGAATATAAAGGCAAATGAAAAGGCAAAAAAAAGAGAATTAGAAAATATGCATGGATATCAGATTAGTATACATAGTTTTCGCTTTCAGAAGAGGGAGGGGGGAGGGTTCAGTAAAAGATTCAGTTGAAGACAGGTTAGATGAGTTAGTGGGCAAAGGAAAGGAAAATGAGGGAAGAGATTTGGTTGGGGGTACTGTTAAGGATAGGGAGGACCACATGTCATTTGGTACCAGTATTAAATGTATGGTTTGCAAATGCAAGGAATCTGATTTAACCCTTTAAGTGCCACAGAACGTAGAATCTACGTTCTGTGGATCAAAGGACCAAAGTGCCACAGATCGTAGATTCTACGTTCTGCAGCACTTCCGGGTTTGCGAGCGGAGGAGCGGCTGTTAGAGCCGCTCGCTCCGCTCCTTCACGATCCCCTGCCCCTAGACAACGAGCAGAGCAGGGGATCGTGTGGCCCCTGGGGCGCGATCGCCCAGGGGCCCCAAAGCAGCAGCAGGGACGCGTTTCCTATGCGTCCTGCTGCTGCCTGCGCCGCACTTCCGCCCAGCTCCGCCCCCACATGGCTGATGATCGTTGGAGCTGGAGATCTGCTGCGTGGGACCCTTTCTGATCGATCTGCAGCATCTACCCCAGGTAAGTGTAACATTTACACACACAAAAACACACAAACACACCAACACACACTTATTACAGTAATATACACTTACATTCACACTTACACACACTCACACATAGATTTTTGGGGATTGGGGGGGTCACACACACTCACAGCACCCATGTACACTTGCACACGCGCACATGCGCAAATAACATGCAATTTACCCGTTGTGCACACGCATATGTACATATATGGCTTTGTGGCTTTTTTTTTTTTTTTTCTTATCGCATCGTCTCTTTTTGGGCTAAAAAAAATGTTTTATTGCCGTTCCGAATAGCGTATTCGCTAACCGTACTGTGCAATAGCTTTTGTATGTTATTTTGGTGGTTATATTGCAATTTTGGGTATTTTGGTGCATTTTTAGCCATTTTATTGAATTTTTAGCCATTTTATTGCATTTTCAGCTCTGCATTTGTGTTGTTCACTTGTTTCTGCCCGTATAATCGATTTGGCCCAGCTAAAATATTCAAACGGTAATTCTGGTGGCCGATTACACTAGTGTGAAAAAAAAAAGCATTGATTTTTGTGGTTTTATTAGTTTTTGGTGATTTATTTGCATTTCACACTGTTCTGTGTTATTTTGTTTTGCCTATGTAAATTTTATCTACTATATATCCATTTGGGGGTCTCTGTGCGCCACATAGTTTGGTATATCTATGCATATTGGGCATCAAAGTGTTCAGTAGACCCCTGTCATTCATATTTAGGATGTTTTATGCTGATACGTTACGAAATGTGGGGCACATAATGGGGTAAAATTCAAGCTTTGTGACGATTTTCAGAAATTTGATAAAAACCGTTATGTTCAGCATTGCTTTGCAGTTTGGCAGTTTGCTGTAGAAACACTTATTTACCCATTTTGGATTCGTCAGAATGTGTACTTTCTGAAAATATATGGTTTTCTGGGGTCTCTGTACTGTTAGGGGGGGTCTAATGTCGCATAATACACACACCAGGTGCTTATATTGCAGCAGCCAGCGCGTCAGCTGTGAAAATGTCTATACATATTGTCATTTGGGGGTCTCTGTGCGCAACATAGTTTGGTATATCTATGCATATTGGGCATCAAAGTGTTCAGTAGACCCCTGGCGCTCATATTTAGGATGTTTTATGCTGATAAGCTACGAAATGTGGGGCATATAATGGGGTAGAATTCAAGCTTTGTGACGATTTTCAGAAATTTGATAAAAACCGTTATGTTCAGCATTGCTTTGCAGTTTGGCAGTTTGCAGTAGAAACACTTATTTACCCATATTGGATTCGTCAAAATGTGTACTTTCTGAAAATATATGGTTTTCTGGGGTCTCTGTGCTGTTAGGTGGTCTAATGTCGCATAATACACACACTGGGTGGTTATATTGCAGCAGCCAGCGCGTCAGCCGTGAAAATGTCTATACATATTGTCATTTGGGGGTCTCTGTGCGCCACATAGTTTGGTATATCTATGCATATTGGGCATCAAAGTGTTCAGTAGACCCCATGCGCTCATATTTAGGATGTTTTATGCTGATAAGTTACGAAATGTGGGGCATATAATGGGGTAAAATTCAAGCTTTGTGACGATGTTCAGAAATTTGATAAAAACCGTTACGTTCAGCATTGCTTTGCAGTTTGACAGTTTGCAGTAGGAACACATATTTACCCATATTGGATTCGTCAAAATGTGTACTTTCTGAAAATATATGGTTTTCTGGGGTCTCTGTACTGTTAGGGGGGTCTAATGTCGCATATTACACACACCAGGTGCTTGTATTGCAGCAGCCAGCGCGCATCAGCCGTGAAAATGTATACACTATTGTCATTTGGGGGTCTCTGTGCGCCACATAGTTTGGTATATCTATGCATATTGGGCATCAAAGTGTTTAGTAGACCCCTGGCGTTCATATTCAGGATGTTTTATGCTGATAAGTTACGAAATGTGGGGCATATAATGGGGTAAAATTCAAGCTTTGTGACGATTTTCAGAAATTTGATAAAAACCGTTACGTTCAGCATTGCTTTGCAGTTTGACAGTATGCAGTAGGAACACATATTTACCCATATTGGATTCGTCAGAATGTGTACTTTCCGAAAATATATGGTTTTCTGGGGTCTCTGTACTGTTAGGGGGGTCTAATGTCGCATATTAGACACACCGGGTGCTTATATTGCAGCAGCCAGCGCGCGTCAGCCGTGAAAATGTATACACTATTGTCATTTGGGGGTCTCTGTGCGCCACATAGTTTGGTATATCTATGCATATTGGGCATCAAAGTGTTCAGTAGACCCCTGGCGTTCATATTCAGGATGTTTTATGCTGATAAGTTACGAAATGTGGGGCATATAATGGGGTAAAATTCAAGCTTTGTGACGATTTTCAGAAATTTGATAAAAACCGTTATGTTCAGCATTGCTTTGCAGTTTGGCAGTTTGCAGTAGAAACACTTATTTACCCATATTGGATTCGTCAGAATGTGTACTTTCTGAAAATATATGGTTTTCTGGGGTCTCTGTACTGTTAGGTGGTCTAATGTCGCATAATACACACACACCGGGTGGTTATATTGCTGCAGCCAGCGTGTCAGCCGTGAAAATGTCTATACATATTGTCATTTGTGGGTCTCTGTGCGCCACATAGTTTGGTATATCTATGCATTTTGGGCATCAAAGTGTTCAGTAGACCCCTGGCGCTCATATTTAGGATGTTTTATGCTGATAAGTTACGAAATGTGGGGCATATAATGGGATAAATTTCAAGCTTTGTGACGATTTTCAGAAATTTGATAAAAACTGTTACGTTCAGCATTGCTTTGCAGTTTGACAGTTTGCAGTAGGAACACATATTTACCCATTTTGGATTCGTCAGAATGTGTACTTTCTGAAAATATATGGTTTTCTGGGGTCTCTGTACTGTTAGGGGGGTCTAATGTCGCATATTACACACACCGGGTGCTTATATTGCAGCAGCCAGCGTGCGTCAGCCGTGAAAATGTATATACACTATTGTCATTTGGGGGTCTCTGTGCGCCACATAGTTTGGTATATCTATGCATATTGGGCATCAAAGTGTTCAGTAGACCCCTGGCGTTCATATTCAGGATGTTTTATGCTGATAAGTTACGAAATGTGGGGCATATAATGGGGTAAAATTCAAGCTTTGTGACGATTTTCAGAAATTTGATAAAAACCGTTACGTTCAGCATTGCTTTGCAGTTTGACAGTTTGCAGTAGGAACACATATTTACCCATATTGGATTCGTCAGAATGTGTACTTTCTGAAAATATATGGTTTTCTGGGGTCTCTGTACTGTTAGGTGGTCTAATGTCGCATAATACACACACCGGGTGGTTATATTGCAGCAGCCAGCGCGTCAGCTGTGAAAATGTCTATACATATTGTCATTTGGGGGTCTCTGTGCCCCACATAGTTTGGTATATCTATGCACATTGGGCATCAAACTGTTTAGTAGACCCCTATGTTTATATTTAGGATGCTTTATGCTGGTAATGATACATGGACAATACGATGCTGGAAAGTTGAAGCTTTGAGGCAATTTTCAAAATATTTTACCAAAACCGCCAAATTTGGCAAAGCCTTGCGACTCAGTAGTTTGGGGCAGAAAGGCATGGGTACCCATTTTAGATTCTGTATAATGTGTACTTTCCAAAAATATATGGGTTTGGGGGGTAAACATATATTTCTGTGTTTTTACCCCACAAAAATGCAGTCAATGTGTTGATTTTTCATTAGCTGAAGTTACCCACAGGACTATTTGTATGCGCTAACTTCATTTTGGGGCCTCTAACTGCCATATACTTTGGTAAACCTATGCACAGTGGGCACCAAACTGTTTGGAAGACCCCTGGCAATCATATTTAGGGTGTTTTTTTTTTGGTGCGTAACGATACGTGGGTGATATGGTGCTGAGAAGTTGAAGCTTTGAGGCAATTTTCAGATATTTCACCAAAACCGACAATTGTGGGAAAGCCTTGCGACTCAGTAGTTTGGAGCAGAAAGGCATGGGTACCCATTTTAGATTCGGTAGAATGTGTACTTTCCAAAAATATATGGGTTTGGGGGGTAAACATATATTTCTGTGTTTTTACCCCACAAAAATGCAGTCAATGTGTTGATTTTTCATTAGCTGAAGTTACCCACAGGACTATTTGTATGCGCTAACTTCATTTTGGGGCCTCTAACTGCCATATACTTTGGTAAACCTATGCACAGTGGGCACCAAACTGTTTGGAGGACCCCTGGCAATCATATTTAGGGTGTTTTTTTTTGGTGCGTAACGATACATGGGTGATATGGTGCTGAGAAGTTGAAGCTTTGAGGCAATTTTCAGATATTTCACCAAAACCGACAATTGTGGGAAAGCCTTGCGACTCAGTAGTTTGGAGCAGAAAGGCATGGGTACCCATTTTAGATTCGGTAGAATGTGTACTTTCCAAAAATATATGGGTTTGGGGGGTAAACATATATTTCTGTGTTTTTACCCCACAAAAATGCAGTCAATGTGTTGATTTTTCATTAGCTGAAGTTACCCACAGGACTATTTGTATGCGCTAACTTCATTTTGGGGCCTCTAACTGCCATATACTTTGGTAAACCTATGCACAGTGGGCACCAAACTGTTTGGAGGACCCCTGGCAATCATATTTAGGGTGTTTTTTTTTTGGTGCGTAACGATACATGGGTGATATGGTGCTGAGAAGTTGAAGCTTTGAGGCAATTTTCAGATATTTCACCAAAACCGACAATTGTGGGAAAGCCTTGCGACTCAGTAGTTTGGAGCAGAAAGGCATGGGTACCCATTTTAGATTCGGTAGAATGTGTACTTTCCAAAAATATATGGGTTTGGGGGGTAAACATATATTTCTGTGTTTTTACCCCACAAAAATGCAGTCAATGTGTTGATTTTTCATTAGCTGAAGTTACCCACAGGACTATTTGTATGCGCTAACTTCATTTTGGGGCCTCTAACTGCCATATACTTTGGTAAACCTATGCACAGTGGGCACCAAACTGTTTGGAGGACCCCTGGCAATCATATTTAGGGTGTTTTTTTTGGTGCGTAACGATACATGGGTGATATGGTGCTGAGAAGTTGAAGCTTTGAGGAAATTTTCAGATATTTCACCAAAACCGACAATTGTGGGAAAGCCTTGCGACTCAGTAGTTTGGAGCAGAAAGGCATGGGTACCCATTTTAGATTCGGTAGAATGTGTACTTTCCAAAAATATATGGGTTTGGGGGGTAAACATATATTTCTGTGTTTTTACCCCACAAAAATGCAGTCAATGTGTTGATTTTTCATTAGATGAAGTTACCCACAGGACTATTTGTATGCGCTAACTTCATTTTGAGGCCTCTAACTGCCAGATACTTTGGTAAACCTATGAACAATGGCCACCAAACTGTTTGGAGGAACCCTGGCAATCATATTTAGGGTGTTTTTTCTTGGTGCGTAACGATACATGGGTGATATGGTGCTGAGAAGTTGAAGCTTTGAGGCAATTTTCAGATATTTCACCAAAACCGACAATTGTGGGAAAGCCTTGCGACTCAGTAGTTTGGAACAGAAAGGCATGGGTACCCATTTTAGATTCTGTAGAATGTGAACTTTCCAAAAATATATGGGTTTTGGGGGGTAAACATATATTTCTGTGTTTTTACCCCACAAAAATGCAGTCAATGTGTTGATTTTTCATTAGCTGAAGTTACCCACGGGACTGTTTGTATGCGCTAACTTCATTTTGGGGCCTCTAAATGCCAGATACTTTGGTAAACTTATGAACAATGGCCACCAAAATGTTCAGAGGAACCCTGGCAATCATATTTAGGGTGCTTTTTCTTAGTACGTAATGATACATGGGTGATATGGTGCTGAGAAGTTGAAGCTTTGAGGCAATTTTCAGATATTTCACCAAAACCGACAATTGTGGGAAGGCCTTGCGACTCAGTAGTTTGGAGCAGAAAGGCATGGGTACCCATTTTAGATTCTGTAGAATGTGTACTTTCCAAAAATATATGGGTTTTGGGGGGTAAACATATATTTCTGTGTTTTTACCCCACAAAAATGCAGTCAATGTGTTGATTTCTCATTAGATGAAGTTACTCACGGGACTGTTTGTATGCGCTAACTTCATTTTGGGGCCTCTAAATGCCAGATACTTTGGTAAACTTATGAACAATGGCCACCAAAATGTTCAGAGGAACCCTGGCAATCATATTTAGGGTGCTTTTTCTTAGTACGTAATGATACATGGGTGATATGGTGCTGGGAAGTTGAAGTTTTGAGGCAATTTTCAGATATTTCACCAAAACCGACAATTTTGGGAAAGCCTTGCGACTCAGTAGTTTGGAGCAGAAAGGCATGGGTACCCATTTTAGATTCTGTAGAATGTGTTCTTTCCAAAAATATATGGGTTTGGGGGGTAAACATATATTTCTGTGTTTTTACCCCACAAAAAATGCAGTCAATGTGTTGATTTCTCAGTAGCTGAAGTAAAGTCCTGAACAATTTGGATGCGCTAACTTCATATTTGTGTCTCTAAATGCCAGATACTTTGGTAAACCTATGCATAATGGATATCAAACTGTTCAGTGGACCCCTGGCAATCATATTTCAGGTGCTTTTTCTTGGTACGTAATATAGTTTGGGATATGCGGAGCAGCAAAATAAAACCTTTGAAATGATTTTTCAAAATTTTGAATTTTATTTTGAAAAACCGCTATGTTCAGACAAGCTTTTCTGTTTGGTAGTTGGGAGTAGAGAGACATAGTTACCCATTTTGTAATCGGCAGAATGTGTACTTTTCAAAAATGTATGGTTTTCTGGGGTAAACCTATGGTTTCAGGATTTTTTGCCTTGGAATCTAAAGCATGCCGTTTTCTGCCTTAGTGCTTTCAAAATTCAGTAATATACTGCCGGGAGTTTTTGCTGTACAGAAATCCTAAATCTCCCTAAAACTATACATATCTGGTATTGGCACGTTCGAGAGACATAAGGCTTTCCAAATCAGTTGGATTTTCATCTGTAAAATGAAATATTTTTCTGGTATAAATTGATATACAATGAAAAATGGTAATTTTTCATTTTTTTTTGTTATTTAGCACTATAAATTTTTTTGCACAGGTGGAAATACATGAAAACTCAGGCAGATTTAGAAAGCTCAGTTTCTACCGAAAAAAACAATGTATAGTTTTCCTAGGTAAACTATAGGTTTCCCCTCAGAAAATGCCCCTAAAGTGAGAGAGCACAAAATGCTTAAAAACGGCTGGCATTTCGCGTAACCAAAATGTGAAATTCTGCTGGCACTTAAAGGGTTAATGTGAGAGCTGGAGGTGCTGGTGCTAGAGGGAAAATATGATGTGATTGGTGTATATCTGTTTGTTAAAAGTCCACTTTTATTTAACTTGTTAATAGTGCACTATACCACTGAGGAAGGGAGCAGGAGGCTCCTGAAATGTTTGGCTTTATTCCGCACAATAAAAAGTTTGGAGGTACTAAGGGTACACCAATTGTAACAGCATCGCTTCTTCAATTTCTTCGCCACTGCTTGGGTAAAGAATTTGCCAAACAAGAAGATCTTTATTTGATATGGCCATCTTGTGCCTGTGCAGGCCAGTAGAAGAGGATGCATCAACTAGCTAATGCAGCCCGTGTCCCAGTGGGATTTTTAAACATGTCTGATAGATATCTGGTGAATTTTCACCCAGATATCTGTTGGATAGAGCCCATGCATGCGCAGATAAGATGCTGACTCAGCCTGAAGGGGCCAAATCAGCAACTAAAATATGCTTGTGTTCTTCTGAATTTATTAAGACAATACTAGGGGTCATTTTTCATACCACGTTGCACAGGTGCAAGAGAATTACCCTAAGTGCTCATGTAAAGAATATAAATATGTATATCAATGTAATTCCCAGGAACTGATATCTTTTATGGATCACCCTTTTATTTAGCTCAAAATTTGTGTTTTGATACAGGTGCCAAAATCGCCAGTCCCAACTTACTTATGAAGCTGGGTTGTTGCCTCCTTGTATACAGAATGTGGGCAGCAAAACTAACACCCAGTAGGACCCTAATAGTGATTGCAAAGGCCCAGTGGCAATCTGGGGGTTTGTGCCACCCCGAGGCGGCTTTCAGATGCTGTCTCCCCCATGTATCTTTCCAGCATTGGAGAGGGGGCAAGGAGGGGCCACATAGCTAGTACAGGGAGCACAGTTACACTCTCTATAATTAAAAAAGCTGCAATTCCTATTTTAAAGTTGGTTTCTTGTCTCTAAAAGTTACAGGAGCTGGTTTTTGCCACCCCAGGTAAAGGACTTGGCAGCATCTTCATCCCTGCTGAAGCCCAGTAAGAGATTTGCAGAGGAGGACTATTTGTTCTCCTGGATACTCATGGAAACCTAAAAAGGAAAGGCCAAATTTTTAAACGGGTCCTCCAGATAAAAACATATTTTCTGCATAATAAAAGAAAATGTAATTCTAAGCCACTTTCTAATATACATTAGTTATAAAATGTCAAAGTTAGTTATTATGTTGGCTATGAAATAGCCAACATACTGTTCTTCGAGTTCAGCTCGTTCTTCTTCTTCTTATTATTATGTTGGCTATGAAATAGCCAACATACTGTTCTTCGAGTTCAGCTCGTTCTTCTTCTTATTATTATTATTGGCGAACCCCATTTTCTAAACGCTACTCCTCCTATAGTTTTAGGGGTGCAAGCGCCAAACTTTCCACACTTATTCCTCTTATAGCAAAGTACGTTGCTTGTGCTTTAATAAGCGATCCCACCCACCCCGCCCCTGTGGCAACCCCCCGACGACCCCTTTTTTCCCATTGACTTTGACAGGGAAAAATTTCAAATCGCCGCCACTCGTACAGTTTTGAAGATACAGTCCCCAAACTCGGACCACATATTGTTGATGTCACCCCGAATAAAAATAAGTATTTTGGGGGGGCACCCCAAAGTGGGCGGAGCTACCAACGCCCAATGAAAATTTAGCAATTTTCTATACGCTACTCCTCCCAGAGGTTTAGGAGTACAATTATGATACTTTGCACACTTGTTCGGCTCATACCCGAATAGGTTGCTTGTGCTTTGTTAAGCGATCCCACCCTCCGTGCCCCTGTGGCGACCCCCCGACGACCCCATTTTTCCCCATAGACTTTCATTGGAAAACTTGAAACTTTTGCCACTTGTACAGCTTTGAAGTTACACTCACCAAACTTGGGTCATTTAGTCATGAGGTGAAGCTGAAAAATTCTGTCCTATTTTGGGGACCCATCCCGCCCCCACCCCGCCCCTGTGGCGACCCCCCGACGACCCCTTTTTTCCCATTGAGATTGACAGGGAAAAATTTCAAATCGCTGCCACTTGTACAGTTTTGAAGATACAGTCCCCAAACTCGGACCACATATAGTTGATGTCACCCCGAATAAAAATAAGTATTTTGGGGGGGCACCCCAAAGTGGGCGGAGCTACCAACGCCCAATGAAAATTGAGCAATTTTCTAAACGCTACTCCTCCCAGAGTTTTAGGAGTACAATTATGAAACTTTGCACACTTGTTCGACTCATACTCGAATAGGTTGCTTGTGCTTTGTTAAGCGATCCCAACCTCCGTGCCCCTGTGGCGACCCCCCGACGACCCCTTTTTTCCCCATAGACTTTCATTGGAAAACTTGAAACTTTTGCCACTTGTACAGCTTTGAAGTTACACTCACCAAACTTGGCTCATTTAGTCATGGGGTGAAACTGAAAAATTCTGTCCTATTTTGGGGACCCAAAAAAGTGGGCGGAGCCGCAAACAACCAATCAGATTTTCCCTATTGACTTCAATGAGAAAATGTAAACAGCTGTAATTCTCACAGTATTAAAGCTAGAGCTCTCCCAAACTTGGCACCGTGGGTCACTGGGTGACTTGGCTAAAATTTACCTAAAGTGGGCGGAGTCTACAACAGCCAATCAAATTTCAGCCATTCAAATAAATAGGAAAATGTTAAACTGCTGCCGCTCTTAGACGGTTAATGGCAGGGTCCTCAAACTTGGCACAGTTGGTCACTGGGGGACTGGGATTAAAATTAAGAAAAGTGGGTGGAGCCAAAACCAACCAATCAGATTTCTTTGATTGATTTTAATGAGAACAATTAAGAAGGCTGCCATTCTCTCAGTATTGATGTCAGGGACCTTGAATATCACAAATGTGGTCGCTGGGGGTTTCCACTTCAAGTTTAGAAAAAGTGGGCGGAGCCACCAACAACCAATCGAATTTCATTCATTGATTTTCAATAGAAAAAAATAAAAATGCTGCCATTTTTACACAATAAATGACAGCATTCCCAAACTTTGGAATGTTAGTCACTGAGTGACTGTGGTTCACAATTAGGAAAAAAAAGGGCGGGGCAACAACAGCCAATCAGATTTCAGCCATTGACCTTAATTAAAAATGATAAACTGCTGCTATTATCACGGTTTAAATGCTAGGTGTACCAAACTTGGCTCAATTACTCACTGGGTGACTGCGGTCAAAATTTAGGAAAAGTGGGTGGAGCCAAAAACGGCCAATCAGTTTTCACTTATTGACTTCAATGTAAAATTTTTGATTACTGCCGTTCTCACAGTTTTAAAACCAGAGGTCCCAAACTTAGCACTGACCATGACTAGGTAACTGGGGTTAAAATTCAGAAAACTGGGCGGAGCTTAAGACAGCCAATCAGATTTCTTTGATTGATTTTAATGGGAACAATTAAGAAGGCTGCCATTCTCACAGTATTGATGTCAGGGACCTTGAATATCACAATTGTGGCCGCTGGGGGTTTCCACTTCAAGTTTAGAAAAAGTGGGCGGAGCCACCAACAACCAATCGAATTTCATTCATTGATTTTCACTAGAAAAAAATAAAAATGCTGCCATTTTTACACATTAAATCACAGCATTCACAAACTTTGAAATGTTAGTCACTGAGTGACTGTGGTTCATAATTAGGAAAAAAAGGGGCGGGGCAACAACAACCAATCAGATTTCAGCCATTGACCTTAAAGAAAAATGATAAACTGCTGCTATTATCACAGTTTAAATGCTAGGTGTACCAAACTTGACTCAATTACTCACTGGGTGACTGCGGTCAAAATTTAGGAAAAGTGGGTGGAGCCAAAAAAAGCCAATCAGTTTTCACCTCTTGACTTTAATGTAAAATTTTGTATTACCGCCGTTCTCACAGTTTTAAAACCGGAGGCCCCAAACTTGGCACTGACCATGACTAGGTAACTGGGGTTAAAATTCAGAAAACTGGGCGGAGCTTAAGACAGCCAATCACATTTTACCAAACGCTATTCAATGTGGTTTCTTCAGAAACGACACCCTCTAGTTTGTAAATGCAATTGAAAGCATTATTTGTGTATCCTTTTCACTTCTCTGGTTTTGACTCTTGAACCAATATATTGTTCAGCTGTTTCTGCTACAGTGTTTCAGAGCCAGAAGTACAGAGAAATTGAACGCTCAAACATATACAACTTTCCATAGCAAAGTAAAATACATTGAAAAATGTATGAGAATTATATTTTCTTTCTCTGTGCACTAATCAATTTGAGAAAAGGGCACTCCTTTTAAAAATAATTTACAGCTCTACATAATATTGGAATGATAACAAACAAACACTATTTTTAAAACCATTAGGCGGGGGTGCAATGAGGCTGTGACCAAAAAATACATATAGACAAATACAAGAGTCCTCTGCACTCAACCCATTATCAATATATCTAGGACACTGAGACATTGTGTGCCTTTTGCTGCTTAAAAAAATGCCTTATTCTTTGAATAAAAAAGAATATATTCATATATTGCAATATATTTAAGCAAGCCAACTATGGCAAAGTCATCCCTGGTATGGCCAGTGCCACACTAACTTTCATCTAAAACATTAAAGAATTCTATTGCTTCATTATACATTTTACACAGGGACTAAGTTTACCTGCAACTTACTTGCTGCTTTCAAGGTTAAAACTCCCAAACTTGGCTGCCCTTTTATCAGCCACCAGTCGGATCACCTGACTATAGCTGGGAAGGGTGGGAGCTACAACATGGGGCTGGCCACTGGTATAAACTATAACAAACAAGGGAAAGTTGTGCTCACCAGTATTTTTAAAACCATTAGGCGGGGGTGCAATGAGGCTGTGACCATAAAATACATATAGATAAATACAAGAGACCCTCTGCACTCAACCAATCATCAATTTATTTAGAACATTGAGACATTTTGTGTCTTATGCTACTAAAAATGCCTTACCCTTTAAACAAAAAAGGGATTGTTTGTCTATATATTGCAATATATTTAAGATGGCCAACTACGTCAAAGTCACCCCTGGTTTAACCAGTCCTATACTCAGAGTTGGACTGGCCCCCCGAAAAGAACCCAGTGGGCCCCCGGGTCCACACCCTGTGTTTCTTTCTGCTGGTCGTGGTCCAGCTGGTCACACGTTTGGCCGAGGTGGGCCGTGAGGAAGCTGCTTACCTCACAACATTTTGGAAATAAAATGAGGGACAAAAAAAGTTGACGGGAAAAATGTTTTGACCACGCCCATTTTTGTGGCCACACCCCATCATTACCATGTTCATTTTGAATTGTCCTTTAAGCTGTGAGTCTAACTTTCCCAAGGTACCTGTTATCATATATTATTACAGTTACATATTTGCTTATCTCAAAATTGTTACAAAAGTATCTTATCTGCTGCTGTGGCTGTTCTGGGCTCTCTGCCAAAAGCCAATTAAGTTAAGTTGTTTCTTTTTCTGCCTGTTCAGTGCAGAGAAAAATGGGACTTTCCAGTACAAACTGGGGATTGCGGGTTGAGCTGTCAAAATAGGGACTGTCCCTCTAAAAACGGGACAGTTGGTAGGTATGCAGTTGCGGCAAAAAATTTGCGTGCGCGCAGTTACAGTGAATAGGGTTGCCACCCGGCTGGTAGCTGCTGGTAAATTTGTAATACCCATAACAAAAGCCCTTGGCCAGGCCCCAATCCGCTCTATACTTACCCTTTTGCCTCCTTCGGGCCATCACGCGCTATGGCTCCACCCCTTCTTCCATCACAACCCACTCCTTTTAACATCGTGGTCAGCCCTTTTGTTCCCGCCCCCACCAATTTTATTCAAAAGGCAGCAGCCCCAGTGGACCCCGGGCCCCCTAGTCCGACCCTGTCTACACTCAACTTTCTTCTGATTCATTAAGGATTCTATTGTTTCATTATACATTTTACACAGGGACTACGTTTTACCTGTAACATATTCACTGGCAGGACCGCCATCAGAAATCGCAGGGCCCCATACGACAAAATTTCCTTGGCCCCCTGGGCTGCGCCCACCGCAAGCCCCACCTACAGGTCAGCCCTCCCCACCACACAGTAAAAAAACAAAAAAATTTTGGTGGATAGGGTTCCCACATGTTAATAAAAAAAAAAAAGATATTGGTGGTCAAGGCCCCCCATAAAAAAACATTTGTGGCCAGGGCCCCCCCATTAAAAAATATTGGTGGTTAGGACCCTACATGAGAAAAAAAAATTGGTGGCCAAAATTGGTGGCCAGCCCCCCCTCCCACATTATAAGAAAATTGGTGGCCAAGGCCTGCCTTCCCGAAGTCAGCAGCTTTGAGAAAGATGAGGGGCCCGGCTAATCAAGTAAGTGTGGTGTGGCCGGGGCCCCTACAACTCCCCCCCCTGATGGCTGCCCTGCTCACTGGCCATACCAGGGATGACTTTGACGTAGTTGGCCAGATTAAATATATTGCAATATATAGACAAACGATCCCTGTTTTGTTTAAATGGTAAGGCATTTTTTAGTAGCAGTATGTACAAAATGTCTCTGTCTTAAATATATTGATAATGGGTTGAGGTCAGAGGCTCTCTTGTATTTGTATATCATTTTGGCTTCATGACTGACACAGCTGTGTTTTCATATGTATATATAAATATATACTGTGTGAACAGCTGCTCGTTTCAACCCTAGGTTGCGCTAAGAATTTGGTACTGCACGTCTGCATGTACTCCACGGCCGCTTGACCTGTAGTTATCCAGGGAACAGTACCAATTATACAGTCATTCACGTCACATTTCTCCAAACCACGTCACCGGTCGGTAATTGCAAATATTGCTGGAGCAGATTCTCTCTCCAAACACTAACCGTGTAAATGTGTCCTATTGGCTATTGCTGTGCATCTCAATTTCCCCACAGACTTGCCACACTCAAGATGGCCGTCGGGTTCAACTACGTTCTGTCACGCGGCGTACTTCTGGAGGTCCATAGAGGGCGCTGTGCGCTTAGCCGAGGTTTAGTAGCTCCGCGACCCGGATATAAAAGCTGCGCACCAAGCGACATTCTGCCTCTTTTGTCCTCGCTGTGGTGCGGGGTGCTGGCTAGAGTTTGCTGTCTGATGGTGATCGAGTAACCAGGCAAACCGCTCGGGCACTGAAACACAAATATTTGTGCTGCGCCTGTATACACATAAGCTCTCAACCTGACCTATGTTTGTTCCATATTTAGGTACATAAATACCGCAGACGCACCGCAAATCTTGCCCATTTGTTAGGCCCGCTATATAGCGTTTCTCCTGTCTACTCCTATCACCATAAGGCGGCATTTGACATCACCTCATAGGACTTGTGGCCAGCAACATATTGGCACCCCGCAAATACCACAGCAAGCTCTTAAACATCCCTACGGTCGGTGTCCTGCGCTTCTACACCTTGCTATTTGCAGGAGTATACAGACACGCCATAGAAACCACTTCCCTGTATTTACTAAGCCTTAATCTTTATTACGTCTCCTGTGGAGATCCTATTCAGTTTAGCCGTCCCATTATTGCTCAGTGCCCCCTGTCTGGGTGATGCACACAGCTACTAGCAGTTATCCTATGGCGTCCCTATATGTGGGGGATTTGCACCCCGATGTAACCGAGGCCATGCTCTATGAGAAGTTCAGCCCTGCAGGACCAGTCCTGTCCATTCGTGTGTGCAGGGACATGATTACCCGCCGCTCTCTGGGATATGCCTATGTTAACTTCCAACAGCCTGCTGATGGTGAGTCTTGCTTTCATCTCCAGCTCTTTCACAGGATGGATTTTGGATACTTTGCACCCGAGTATTTTGTTACAAATGTGTGCCTGTTTGCTGTCATGGGAAATTTGCAGTTGGTCTCATTCTTAATATGTCTAATTTTCTAGCAAATATACTTGATTTTGCTTGACCCTTTAACTTGTTAAAATGTTTTCTTGATAGATCTTGACACTTTTAGTACATCTGACATGAACTTAATCATAGGCTATAATTTAGAATGTGTGAGACTGTGTCGGTTGTCTTAAATGCGTTCCAGGGGCGTAACTACAGAGGAAGCAGACCCTGCGGCTGCAGGGGGGCCCCATGAGACCATAATCCATATACAATTTTAATAAATGTTGGTAAAACAGGATAGCCTCTGGATATGTTGGGGACCCTAACAGTGACATAACTTTTTCAGGTCCCCAAAATGTCAAGAGGTTGCCCTTTTTTACCAATATTTTATGAAATTGTATATTAATTAAGGCCTCATGGGGCCCCTATATCTCCTGGGCCCCCCTGCAGCTGCAGGGTCTGCTTCCTTTGTAGTTACACCACTGGGCCCTAAACTTAATTTGCTGTTGTGCCCATAACATCTAGTTACGCCCACTGATGTGCTCCCTGATATAATGCCCTAAATGTCCTTTTGGTCTTTGACCCCCTCTGCTTTATTCTCCCAGCAGAACCAGTGTACAGCAAGTTAGTTGTAGCCACCATTGATGTTGTGTCGTTCAGACTACTGTGCAGTTGCAGGGTAAGGGGTCCCTAGTTTCACAATAGCCATTTCAACTCCAAACTTGAGATCATAAAAAACAAAATGTTCCATTTTAAAATGAAAACCATTTCCTTTCTAGGTTTTTAACGAATAAAAAATATTGTAGAAATGATACCTATATTAGCTAACAATAAAAATGTATTGTTAGCCAATATAGGTATCATTTCTGCAATACTTTTTGTATTTGTTTGTTTTTTTATATTTATTATTTATGCTACTGGCTAACACGGTACCACCGTTTTTGTTTTAGGGTTATAACCAAACAGTTGGTTTATAGAAGGCCAAGGTATGATTGGAAACCCATTGTTTACATCACTGCAGGAGTCCCTTTATAGGAATCATTGGCAAAATGGAATAGCAAAGGAAACAACAACCATTTTAAAATAAGCTGGGAATATTTATTAATGGAAAAATGGCCAGCAGTAATTAGCAGTGTTAGAATTAGCAATAAGAACATTGCATACACCAATAACTGTAGTAGGGCATAGTCACATGTACAAATTATCTCCCACGTGCAGTGCAGATACTGTAAGGTCTATGATTTGTTTTTTCGTGAATGGCAACAACCTTATCCACATCTAATGTTGCAATCTGTTGCACAATGTGACTATTCAAGGCATAATCAAAACATTTATATAAACGTTTTTATTTTGATGACCCTATCCACTGTACACTTATACCAAATGGGTATGAGTTATTGTTTGTATGAAAAGGCAATGGCATACTGACTGATTTTGGCCATTTGCCTTCCTCCTTGCCCCTTGAATCTTAAGAATATTCTACCACCAGCACTTGTCAGGCTGTTCTTGTCTGAAAACAAGGCAGTGCTTATTTGTTTTCATATATGTAACATAGTACTTATAATGCAGCTATTTTGTTCAATAGAATGACATATGAAAGTAGAACCGGTATTGGACTTCTTATGCAGAAAGATTGGGGCCAGGAATCTTTCTGCAGTTTGGATCATTGTACCTTTTTGCTTAAAATCATTTATGAACATTAAATAAACCCTATATAATTAATTTGATACCGTTATCAGTTTATGTGGCTTAGTTACGATTACAGAGAAAAGAGAAATTATTAAAATAAAAATAAAAAAAGACTCCATGGGAGATGGTCTTGATGTAATTCAAAGCTTTCTGGTTTATGGGAACAAGTGTTTTTCATTGTAACTTTTTCATGACTACACACAATGTTATTGAAAAGGCAGTTTTACTAGTCACTCATTTGACATATATTGTCAAAGAAACTTTTAATTTTCATCATATTTTAAGTTTTGAAAATTTGAAATCACCCCTTAGGTCTTATGAATTCTTTACATGTGCATTCCTGATCTGTGAAACAGGACAATGCATGCCAACAGAGAGAGAGGCAGGATAGCAAGGACACACTGTAGCAGATACGATGGAATAGCAACCTGCATGCTTTTCTGAGATCAGTCCCGCTGTAACCCGAATATAACCCTGCTCTGCTATAAATAAATTCATCTAAACACCAGCTGCTGCCCCTGCTGTGTGTTCTTATTGCCTGTACTGAACTTCCAAAGCTTTGGCCTAACTTCCTAAGCATGATGTTTGACCTAAGCTCCTCCTGTCTGTGTGTTGTGTTATCCCCTTGTTCTTTTTTCCTTTTGCTGCTAATAAGAATCCCAAGGATAACATTCTGGTTCTTATTTTTGGCCAAAACATAGTCTGATTTGTTTTTTTACTATTGTAATCTGAATGGTTAGTTGTAGGTCAGAAGATTCCACTGTGCACATCTATGGCCAGTTTAAAGGGGAACTTTATGAAAATTTAATATAAGCTTCAGCATACTGAAATAAGAAACTTTGTAAATACAATCAATTAAATATCTTCACCATCCCTCTCTCAGCATCTGTTTCTCTTTCTGTCGCTTTGTCTTCATGCAGCAGCTGGCTGTTGGATAATCATTGAAAGTTACATTCAATATATCTTATAGGGGGACTTCCTTTCCTAGCAGAAGAATTAGAGCTCACTTAAATAATTGACTCTAATATGTAATTAAATAACTGCTTTTTGCACAAATTCTGCAAGTAGAGAGACAGGATTTCTGGTGAATTTAATAGTGTACTCCAATACATCTTCTAGGTAAAAGGACCCTCCTCCTAGTGTCATCCTGTTACTAAAGTGCTGTCTGTATATAGGTTAAAAATGTTATGTTCTAAGGGGAACTTGAACTCACTCAGGCAAATTAATATAAACATTGTCTAGAGTTCCCTTCTGAGCACTTTTGAATGTTACATGATCATTGTTTATTTTAGTTTTCTAGCTATTAGCAGTTTTCTGCACTAGGGTGGGTGAAATATCATCCCCTTCAAGAACATTTGAATTGCCCCAAGTAAAGTACATTAGTTATTTGAAAAAAGGATGGTAATTTTGGAAGATATTTCACCCCACAGTAGTGTATATTGTCTGCCATAACCTTTGGAATTCACCTTCCTGAATTCATAGGAGCTCCATGTTTCTTTGCTTAATATCAGTGTTCTGCTATGGGCACCATCTTGTATTTTAGCTAGTAGAGAGAGACAATACTGCCCCCCATTCATGTCTCTATTTTCACTGACTGCTGTCCTGTGTTCAAAATGCCCATATGTCTGTCAGTGCTTCTTATAATTTAAAATGAAAATGACCATAACTGCCCCACATAGTGTGAGCGTTTTTTGCTTCAGAGGTTATTATTATTTTTGGCCATGCCTCTGTAAATTATAATGGTGAAATACTGCACAACTTAATACTTTTGCTGGCGTTCTGTAAATCATTCTAAGAATTTGAGAAACACTGATTATCACTTGTCAGCTTTATTAGCAGGCGCCATAAGTACATCTAGGTGATTTTCATTGTTGTGTCATGGGCTCACTGAGCTGTTGTACCACAATCACCTTTTTTGTTGTTTCATTCCTATTCCCAAAATGTAGTTGGCTCTAAAGTGATGTTGCTTTGGAGCACAGTAACTAGAGGTTATGGCACTGGTGGTAGAATCATGCGGTTGGGGCGAATTTTATTAGCAGGTACTGGGCCACAGAAGGAAAGTTAAATCAAAATAGGCTAAAAAACGGGAGCAGTTCAACAATAAAAAGTAAGTGTCCATAAAGGCCCAGACACCATCACGACCTAAATCCGAATGATAATTTGTCTGGGAAAATGGGCCAAAATTGCTCCGTGCAAATTAAACATATTTACACTCCAGAAAATTGTCTCTTATTGCTGCAAATGGTAGTTCTACAAAAGTGAAATACTTTCCTTTTTTTGTATTTTTATAATATTTATATCTAACATAAATCAAGTTTAGATATTAAAATTAATTTTGAAATAGGGGATCCCTATCCCTTGCCCCTGGACCAGTGCATGTTCAAAAAGTGTCTTGATTCTTCATAAAGCACTGAAAACTCATCCTTTTTCTGCTGTGCAGTGCAGAGGGAGGTAATTGAGTGCTAGAGAAATGCAGAGGAAATCCAGACAGAGCATGTTCTTACCTTGTGTTCTGTCCCTACACCTCAGCCACATGCTGCTGCTGCATACCATTTGAAATCTATAAAACAAATCTTATTTCAAGCCAACTTTGATTATCTGGTAATAATTTTCCCCTTATTTGTTAAAAAAAAAATGTAAGCTGGGTATACATCGGGAGATTTAAGCTGTTGATTTCCCTCCTTTATACTCAGTCTGCAGCTGATTTGCCTGTGTTTGCCCTTCCCAATAATCAGCCAGATCGCTATTGGGTAGGTTTTGAAAACCCCTTGGATGGAAACTGGTTTGGGCATAGATGCGGACGTCAGATTGTTGACCTAGGGGCCGAATAATATCAGCCTGTTTTGGCCCAGAATTTGGGTGACCAAAGTGAGCTAAGATCACTTTTTTGGTGAGGTTGTGTATGGCCTTATTGGTCTAGTAATTTTGGTTTTAAAGGGGATGTAAAGGCAAAAATTAAAATACAATTTTACTTTCTTCAATGAAAAATAAATCTACCTCCAATATACTTTAATTAAAAAATGTGTACATTGTTTTATAAGAAACCTGACTGTATGCAGTGAAATTCTCCCTTCATTTACTGCTGTGCATAGGAATTGTCAGACGGTCCCTAACTGCTTATGAACAGCAGGGAGCCCCCCCACCTTACTTCCCAGCCACGCAGAACTCAAGCAGCTTTATTTGTTTCCCTGTAGAGCAGTCGGCGACTGTGTAGAGATTTGTATTGGATTTTATTTTTGCCTTTACACCCCCTTTACGGTTTCCAACTCCAGCTGCAGGGACAAAGATCACGGAGTCAGATATAAACAGATAAACTGGGATTCTATTTGGAGGATTATTTTTCTGCAGCCACTGGTTCTGCAGAGTTGGAGAAAGTTTGTATTACAATACAAAAACTATAAAATCCACATTAGATTACATGACCACACAGGACCTAGTGTAGTCTGCATATCCTGATTATTAATCAGTCTTGCTCTATCGGCTTCTGGCAGATATTTGACTTGTGCTGTTCCCTAAGAAGCCCAGACTACACTGAGCATGTGCACAGTCTTGGTCTTGCAAAGATGTTTAACAAAGTTACAAGATGGTGACCCCCTGGGGCCAACTTTGAAAGGATAAATCATTTGTTTTATTAGGCTTCAAGTGTGGTACGTTTATGTTTAGTATACAAAATACAGCATTTCTAGCCTTATTCTATTTTAGACTTTACTTTCCCTTTAAGAAAAAGATTACTTTTGTAAGATTTCAAAGACTGAGGTGGGTTTGTTTGTACCACTGAAGAAAACATTTCAGAGCAGATATGACTAATGTATTTTCTTTGCAGCTGAACGTGCTTTGGATACTATGAATTTTGATGTTATTAAAGGGAAACCCATACGCATTATGTGGTCTCAGCGGGACCCATCCTTGAGGAAATCTGGTGTTGGCAATGTTTTCATAAAGAATCTAGACAAATCAATTGACAATAAAGCACTATATGACACTTTTTCTGCATTTGGGAATATCCTTTCTTGTAAGGTGAGTTTGTTCTCCTTCATGTGCTCCTTTCATTAAAAGTATTTATTGTATTTAAGACCTTTCTCTTTTGTAGGTAGTGTGTGACGAGAATGGTTCCAAGGGTTATGCTTTCGTGCACTTTGAGACTCAGGATGCTGCAGATCGAGCCATAGAAAAGATGAACGGCATGCTGCTCAACGACCGCAAAGTGTGAGAGCCACTATATTCAGGGTGTGAGCAAAGCAAATGGCTGTGTACTGGATTGGGTTAGACAAAATATTTCTTGAAAGGGAAGATAAAGATAGAGTTGCATTTATTTATGAAGAAAGAATGAATTGGAATTTAAAAAAAGCAAGACTTTTTGGGTGGGTAGAACTTTAATGGGAAATTATGATAGTGTATTACATAAGGGTTTAAAGGCAGCATTTTTTTTTTTTTTTTTTTGCAGGTTTGTTGGGAGGTTTAAATGCCGAAGAGAGCGTGAAGCAGAGCTTGGAGCCAAAGCCAAGGAATTCACAAATGTTTACATCAAGAATTTTGGAGAAGACATGGACGATGAGCGATTAAAGGAGACGTTTAGCAAATATGGTAACTGCGTGACTTATTCCTCATTTGTGCAAGGTCACGTCTCACATTTGGCCACTGGCATTTGTCGTGCTTAACCTCGTGAGCTCCCTGGCTGTGCCCCTGCATGTGGGCTTATGGTTTCACATGTATGTCGTGGGTAACCTTTTGAGCTCAATGACTCCGCTCCCGCATGTGGACGCTGGTATCACGCGTGTGCCGTGCACCTGCATGCTGTGACCCTGTGACCTCTGCGGGTAACTGGTGTCTCTTGGCTGCAGGGAAGACTCTGAGCGTTAAAGTGATGACCGACCCCAGTGGCAAGTCCAAAGGGTTTGGCTTTGTGAGCTTTGAAAGGCACGAAGATGCAAATAAGGTAAGAGCTCCCCTGAGTTATCAAGCAGACAACTTGCAGTCTGCAGAATACCAGGTGCTGGGGAGCTCTGCTAAACTTGTATACATAAGCAAGGGGGGAAGCTTTGAGAGTGCCACAACTAATAGCTTTCTTGTTCTCCAGGCTGTAGATGACATGAATGGAAAAGATGTCAACGGAAAGATAATGTTTGTAGGCAGGGCCCAGAAAAAAGTGGAACGTCAAGCAGAGCTGAAGCGGAGATTTGAGCAATTGAAGCAAGAGAGAATTAGCCGCTACCAGGTTAGTATAAAAGGCAATAAAGTCCAGCACAATGTACTGCCTTCTGATTAATTCACGGTATATATCCAGTGTCCGCATACTTTAGTGCTTTACTTTTCCTCTGTGTAAGGGAAGTAAACGACCCAGTAATCCTATTTTTGTACCTGGCTTCCTTATTTCTTTGGAGCTTCTACTTTAATGGAGATGATGTATATGGTGTATAGACTGTTGAATATATATTCTTTGAGGTAACTTGTTAAACTTGTGTGCGTGGTGTTCAGTTGGAGATTTATTACACAAACCACTGCCACAAAATAATTTTGACAAGCCATAGACTTGTTTTCCCTTTTAGTAATAAAATTATAACTGGCACTTTGTTTGCTCCTCATTTTTAGAAACTATTTCAGAGATTTTACCTGAAGGGAAGTAACAACACAAACATATATATGGTCTATGCTGCATATTTTAGACATATTATTGACTTATTCTCTCTTTCCAGTAATACACGTAAAAGGCACTTTGCTTTTGCTCATGTGTCTGGGTGGCCACATCTATCTGCTGACCTTATTCTTTGTTTTAGGGAGTCAATTTATATATTAAAAATTTGGATGACACCATTGATGACGAGAAACTCAGAAAAGAGTTTTCCCCATTTGGTTCAATCACAAGTGCTAAGGTGAGAAAATGTAAGCCTTCCTGTCCTGTTGGATTTTTACTGAAATCATATTATATAATTATAATGTTATGTAAAATTGCTGTTGCCTTAGAATGGGTGTTTGAATAATATTAAACTGCCCTTTAAATAGTCAGTAAGTTGCAGCATAAAGTAGTTTTACATTGCACTGTCTTCTCATCCTCTCCCTGCTGTTAAGTGTTGGGCAAGGTCACACAGTGCTAGAGCAATGCAGAGGAAATCCAGATGGAGCATATTTTGCTTTGTGTTCTGTCTCTACACCTTGGCCATACTCAAAATTTTATTTATGTATGTGTGTGTTCCAAAATAACAATGCTATACTATTTCTATATGTATATCTTGTGTGGTGAGGAACAAAAAAAGATTTTGGATTTCAAGCAGCAGATTCTCTTTTAAAGGGAAACATTAAGGTGGCCATACATGGAGAGATCCCCTCGTTTGGCGATGTCGGCCAGATCTCAATCGGTGAAGCCCGTCGGGGGGCCCCATACACGGGCCAATAAGCTGCCGACACGGTCTGTCGGCAGCTTTTATCGGCCCCTGTATGGCCACCTTTACCCTCTTTTTGACATAAGCACTTTTAGTATAATGCAGTGATATTCTGAGAATATTTGCAATTGGTTTTCATGTGTTATTTGTTTTGAGTTATTTGGCTATTTATTCAAAATCTCTTTAATTTGCAATTTCAGCAATCTGGTTGCTAAGGTCCAAATTACCCTAGCAACCATTGCAATGCATTGATTTGAATAGGAGAGGGTCTGAATAGAAAGACGATTAATTAAAAAGTAGCAAAAATTATATCTTTGTAGACTTACAGAGAGTTTGTTTTTAGATGGGGTCAGTGACCCCCATTTGAAAGCTGGAAAGAGTCAGAATAGGAAGGCAAATAATTCAAAAACAAGAGTAAATAATGAAGTAGGGATATGCAAATTAGGGGTGGGAAGGGGGAAACTTTTTTCACTTCCTTGTTTTGTGACAAAAAGTCACGTGATTTACCTCTCCGACTATAAATTAGGATTCGGTTCGGTCGGGCAGAAGGATTCGGCCGAATCCTGCTGAAAAAGGCCGAATCCCGAACTGATTCCTGGATTCGGTGCATCCCTATAATGATCAATTTAGATATTGCTTAAAATCAGCCATTCTATAGCATATTAAAGTTAACTTTAAGGTGAACCATCCCTTTAATTATAAGGAAACCTTCATAGTCTGCCTCTAAGTAGCAGGAACCAATTCACAACCCCCCATTAAGCTTACTAATCATACAACCCCTCCCTCACTTTGTTCCATTGTAAAGTGGTGGATTCAAGTACTTGTAAACCCTATGCTTTCCAGGAAATCTGTGGGTAGCAGGCAGACTGTCATAGTTTCTTCACTGATGAATCATGTGTGCATATAGACAAAGACAAGAATTTCTTTTCAATAAATAACCTTTTCACAAGTGACATTGTTGTTCGTTTATTCAATATTTTATGACTGCACCCAGGCACTTAGATTTTTTTGTAACGTGAGAGAGAGATCTTCTTGGAGTGATGCAGCCTAGCTAGTGCCTTGCCAAGTGTCCCAAATCATAACCAATTTAAGAATTCTCATCACTCATTTGCAAAGTGAAAAAGTTAATTTATTATGATCAAAGACCAGGAAACTTTTTGGGCATAATTTTTTTTAAACAAGCCCAACTCAACCTGTGCTCAGTTATATATATATATAGATATAGATATATAGATATATAGATATATAGATATATAGATATATAGTATCTAATTTGCTTTGAATGCTACAAATTCTTTGTTTCTGCCAGGTGATGCTAGAGGAAGGCCGCAGCAAAGGTTTTGGATTTGTCTGCTTTTCCTCACCAGAAGAGGCCACTAAAGCAGTGACTGAGATGAATGGACGCATTGTTGGCTCAAAGCCTCTATATGTAGCTCTTGCTCAGAGAAAAGAAGAACGTAAAGCTCATCTTACTAATCAGTACATGCAGCGTATTGCAGGAATGAGGGCCCTGCCTGCTAATACACTTATCAACCAGTTCCAGCCTGCACCTGGGGGGTACTTTGTGCCAGCTGTGCCACAGGTAAGGGTTGTAAATGAGACTTGTGTGTCTGTAGACAATATATTAACATGAAGAGGTATAAAGTTAAAGGAAAACTTTACCCCCAAAATGAATATTTAAGCAACCGTTTTTATCATATGAAGTGACATATTAAAGAATCTTAACCAAACTGGAATATATATTTTAGTAAATATTGCCCTTTTACATCTCTTGCCTTGAACCACCATTTTGTGATGGTCTGTGTGCTGCCTAAGAGATCAACTGACCAGAAATACTACAACTTTAACTGTAACAAGTCTTGGAGCAAAATACAGTCTATTAATTGGCTCATGTGACGTAACAAGTATGGATTGTTTGTGTGCACCGTGAATCCTACAATCCCAGGGGACGGCCCTTATTTTTTAAAATGGCTATTTTCTATTTAGGATTACCCAGTGGCACATAGTACTAAAAAAGTATATTACAGTATTCTGAAAATTGTTTATTTACATGAAGCAGGGTTTTACATATAAGCTGTTTTATGCAATATCTTTTTATAGAGATCTACATTGTTCAGGGGGTATAGTTTACCTTTAACTGTGATAGCGCAAAACACAGGCTTTTTGAATGAAAATTGGGACACGGTGTAAAATATGATTTAAAAGGGAATGTGATTATTTGCACCCATGAGCTCTGCTATGCTGACTCTGCATGTGCGATCAGTATTTCTAGAGGGTACACAATTCATGGGTAAGACTGTGCAGGGGGGCCGCAGGGAGGGGGCCAGTGGGGACATTTGGCTAAAGGGGGTTTAGTTCTCCTTTAAACTCTGCTCTGATAACAAGACAGATGGCCCTTCTCTTTAACCCATTGAATTCAGCCTCTATGATTTCCAAAACGAATTTAAATTTTGATTGGTCAGACTATAGGATAGTTTTCCGCTTTGCCTTAGTCCATCTTAAATTAACTTGGGTCCAGAGAAGGTGGCAGTGTTTCTGCATCATGTTTATATATGGTTTCTTCTTTGCCTGGTTGAGTTTTAACTTGCATCTGTGGATGCAGCAACAAACTGTTCACAAAATATGGTTTTCAGAAGTTTTCATGAACCCATGCAGTAATTTTCACTACAGAATTTTCTGTTTTTAACGCAGTGCTTGCTGGGTGCAAATATTGACTTTCTAACTTGTCCCATTTGTACAGAGATTTCTCCAGATTCTCAGAATCTTTTAATGATAATCTGTTGTGTAGTTGATCTCTCTATTCTTTGCAGTTTTACATTGAATATCATTCTTAAATCATTGCAGTATTTGCCCGTTCAGTATTTCACTGTGGTTTACCCTCGTCACTCTTTTAAGCATTACACAACTTTTCTGTCTTTTATTTTTCCTGTCCCAATTTTTTTGAAACATGTTGCTGGCATCAAATTCAAAATGTGCATGTATTAAAAAAAAAAAAAAAAAAAAAAAAAAAAAATAGAACTTCTCAGTTTCAATATTTTACATCTTGTGCGCCACTGCAGCTGTGTTTAGAATTGTACATAAACTAGCACAAACTCATTCTGTTGTCAACCCCAGAGCTACCTTACATTTGACAAAGCATTTATCAACCTCTGGCCTAAGTGTTAAAAAATATAACTGTGTATAACCCCTGCCCTAAAAAAGCCATTTAAATTTGAAGATTGGGTCCCTGTAATTTTTTTTATTACCTCCTCTACTCTTGGCTATTCATATTATTTGGATTTAAAGGGTGGTTTACCTTTAAGTTAACTTTTAGTATGCTATAGAAGCAACTTTTTTTAACTGGTCTTCATTATTTATTTTGTAGTTTTTGAATTTTGCTTATTCTGACTCTTTCCAGCTTTCAAATGGGGGTCACTCTACCCATCTAGAAACAAATGCTCTTTAAGGCTACCAATGTATTGTTATTGCTACTTTTTATTACTCCTCTTTCTATTCAGGCAATTTGGACCTTTGTAACCAGATTGCTGTTATGGCAAACTGGAGAGCTGCTGAATAGAAAGCTAAATAAGTAAAAAAAACACAAATAAAAAAACATGAAAACCAACTGCTAATTGTCTCAGACTATCACTCTCTACATCATACTTAAAGTTAACTCGAAAGTGAACAAACCCTTTAATGCTTTGTTGCATGTGTATCTGTTATTTTTATAATTTGATGTTTGAACTGCAGACCCAGAGTAGACCTACATACTATGCACCAAACCATATGGCTCAGATACGACCTGGTCCTCGTTGGCAGCAAACTGGGCGACCTCAAGGTAATCATATGCAATATTTTTAGAAAACTGAACTATTATCAGCTCAACCATTGCTTCACATCCTAACACAATGTCCTTTTTTCCCCTCTTTCTTTCTAAAAAATATGATAAGGTTTTCAGCCCATGCCCAACACATTGCGCCACAGTGGCCCTCGGCAGTCACTGCGCCATATGCCACCATCTAATGCTCAGGGTACCCGTGGCATTCCCGGCGTAACCCAAAGAGTCGGTAAGGAATATTTTTAAAGTTATATCTCTGCAATTGGGAAATTGTTCATGTGCCATCAGCAGGACCCAATATGCTGTTGATGGGAATTATTTTTGTTCATATTGCTTCATTTCTGGTGCTTAATACCAAAACTTCTAGGGCACAGTCACTGTGGATTCTGGGTTCCTAGGTGCTTCCCATTTTTCTTAGGTTGTGATTTTCCTTTAGATTATGCAGTGACTAGCTTCTTGGGCCATTGAGTTGGAATTTGTGTTACTGCAATGCCATACATTTTATAATTTCAATAAAATTGCCATTTCCCTACTATGTGTAGTCCTGTATGTGGCAGAGCAAAAATGTCAAAATTATATGGTAATAGCTGTTGTGGGTATGCACTGATTATTCTATGCTACATTTCTGGCAGGAGTATCCTCTTCTACCCAAACAATGGGTCCTAGGCCTCCAGTCTCTGCTCCTCCACCACGTGCTGTTCCTCCATACAAGTACACCCGTTGTCCTCTCCCAGTGGTGCAGCCTCTGCAGGTACATTAATCCAGTGTCTACTAAATGCAATACAATATACTGCAATATACTACAATATGAAATACCCTCCACTCCCTCCATTTTAATTCTCTTCTACTTATCCTCTGTTACTATTGTTAGAAAGCCATGGTTTTGTGCTGTGAAAATCGAACATCATTTTTTTTTTAGTCAGTTTAGGGGACACAGGAACATTATGATGTAGCTGCTACCACTAGAAGGCAGACTGATGGCAATAAACTATTATACTACTCTTCTGCATCTATACCTCGTAGCACTCCAGAATTCAGATCAGATTTAGTAGTGACTTTAGAAGGTCAGGATCAGGCCAGCCTGATTTAATTCCCCCAAGCAGAGAAGGACCCTCCTAAGAGGTAGCTCAATGCACTTCACCTTCTAGTCCTATGCAGACAAGCCCTTCAGATTGCTTCTGAATGAGCTTCCAGAAGTGGTTAACTACCACTTGGCTTTAGTCCGTTACAATCATTCCACTGGCTTGTCAGTGAATTCTTCATGAGTCATCTCAAAACCAGCCTTGTCTACCACATTCTGTTTTGCCACTACTAATAGCAGAGAGTGGTTGCAGTTCCTGTGTGAAGTATTATGTGTTGGAAAATTGTAAATAGCCCTCTACATTTTTCATGATTTGTGAGCACTGGTTTCCAAATGTGACTATAAAACCATGCTGGAATGTAAACAGGTACCTTTTCAGAGTTTTATCTTTTTAAGACTAATTTACACTGAGTGAGCAGAGTTGTAAAGGGATGGAAATTAATTATATATAATTATAGATATAGATATATATATATTTTACTAAACTTTACAAATCCAGCATTAAAATAAAAATATCAAAGAAAATTTTAAATTTCAAGGCACTGAAACCTACATTTATTATGTGACATTGTTTTATATTAGAAAAAAATCTTGGAAGGAAAATAAACTGAAATATGCTGTTTGCAAAGGTATTCAGTGCCCACATTTTAATATTTTATAGAGCCAACTTTTCAAGCAATAACAACTGTCATTTGGGGTATGTATGTACAGTGCCAACTTTGCACACTATAAGAGATTTTTGGCATTCTTCCAGGCAGATTTACTCTCTGTTTACGTTAGTCAGATGAAGCCTTTATCCACTACAAACAGACTGGTGGTGCTTATGATAAAGAGATCACAAACCTTGATCTGCAAAGTAGAATGGGAACTAATCATGCATACACCTCTGTTTAGGGTAAGGGCACACCTGGAGATTTGGGGAGATTTAGTCACCCGGTGACTAACCGCCTCTTCTTTGGGGCGACTAATCTCCCCGAACTGCTTCCCCGTGTCTTCCGCCTGCTTCAGTGAAAAAACTCCTCGTGAGGAAACTTCAGGCGACTTTGGAAATCGAAGTGCCGCAAGGCGACTTAATCTCCCCGAATCTGACCGTGTGCCCCTGCCCTTAAGAGTCTAGAAGGATGGAGTTACAAAGCAGCTCATAAACATTTATACGTTTTCTCGTAAATGTGAATAAATTACAAAATGCAGAAGATACTGTCCCATCCTTGATCTATTTACTTTTTTCAGTTTTCTTTTATATGGATCCTCTTCAATAGTTGACTTTAGGCTGCATGTAAACATATCTTTCTGCTTCCTCTTGTCTACACCGAGTGGCACTGCATCGGCATGAGTACAGAATTACACAGCAAAATCTCCTCCGTGTCTGCCCTGTTTGGCAATAGCCTTGCAGACTATGGTCGTGTTACTGTGGGGTCCTGATAATTCTGCTTCACATACAATAATATTCCACTTTTCGGGTTGAAGGATTTTTCAGAATGCTAGGCCATACGTTTTATACCAGTTATATGACCCCATGTTTTTTTAACATGGTTTATGTCTGTTGTTTACATCACATCCATTTTTCTGGCAACATGCCAACCTGGTAAAGGTAGAATTATGGATGGAGAATGAGCGTTTTATGCTTTGGAACAATCTGGTGATAGGAGAAAATGGAGAAGACTTAAATGCATTTATCCAGTATTAATTTGTTCTACTGAACTCGAAGTACTAGAATTCTGTGTTTGTTAAACCTACTGAAATGTGCATCACAGCAGCACAAACTAATGATAACTTCTACCTAAACTGATGCTTGTAAGAGGAAAGTAGGTCTGTACACAGAGGGGTAAAGCAATGCTTTGAGAAAACATGCCACAGCAATCATTTAGTTCAAATAAGACTCATCCATTGGAGACTGAAATACGCCATCAAGGTAGGTGGCCATACATGGGCAGATTTTGTTGTGTAAAATGACCGATCCGATAAAAAGGTCTACTTTTAGTTACATTGATGGGGTGCAAACGGTCGTATCGTTCCAATAAAGTCGTCCCAATAGTCAGTCGTACAGGTTTAAAAAAATTTCAGTGGATGTTACAACCATATAAGCATTGTTAAACAATCGTTCATTGCACATGCCTTTTGCGAAAGGAAACAAATGAACAGACCGCTATCAGTTAATGTATATGAGATCTTGCAGCCTAGGTGACCGTTTCCTCATATATTGTTTACCTTTCATGGGTGACTTGTTCATTCAAACGATCGTTAAGACCAAATATCCTTCACAGAGAATGCCCCGTGTATGGCCATCTTAGCATATAGAGAGCAATTATGGTTGCCTGCTCCTTATTTTTTGTGGTGAATACTTCCGTGCAAATTAAGACAACGGTTTACACCCCCCTACTGGCTACATATTAGTTCCTTGTATAACATAATTCTAAAATAATGTAGCCCTCAATAAATTATGAAAAGTAATTGGCCCACTACTTAAGACAATAAAAAAAGCTAAGAGAGCTTATAAGGAATCTTGTTGCCAGACAGCAGATGAAAAGGATCCTGGCTAATCAGAGGAATATCATTTAGCTATGTCATTGAATACAATCCTTCTCCAAAGGAATTTATGTTCCTAACTAACATCTGAACAAGTATATCGGCATTTTGTTGGGGTGGCCAGTTGGCAGCCAAAATTTGCTTGAGTCTGACCATCTTTATACAAGACTGAAAATAAAACTAAAGGAAATCATGTCATAGTATTTTTTTTTTTTTTTTAGTAAACTATTAAAAACAAAAAATACAAAAATTAAAGGTATTGTTTGTCTTTAAGTAACTCAGATGTTTTATTTTTCTCTTTTCCCCAAAGGCCCCCCAGCCAGCCGTCCATGTGCAGGGACAGGAGCCTCTCACGGCCTCCATGTTGGCTTCTGCTCCACCCCAGGAACAGAAGCAGATGTTGGGTGAGTCTTACGGTTTTTTGCTAAAGGAAGTGGTTTTACTTGTGGGAGTTAGAGAAAAAAAGATGAGATTCCATCTTCCATTCTATCCACAGGAGAACGTTTATTTCCTCTTATCCAAGCCATGCATCCGTCATTGGCGGGTAAAATTACAGGAATGCTGCTGGAAATAGACAACTCAGAACTGTTACACATGTTGGAGTCCCCAGAGTCTCTGCGCTCTAAGGTATGTAACTTTGGCTGGAATAGTGAGTTAGTGAGAGAACCTGTTTTTCTCTTGTCATGTATTGTATAGATAATATGTAATGTAATAATAAATATATGTAATAAATGGCCTATGTTTTTACCTCATTCCTTTGTAATTGTTTAAATGAATATGGTTTTCAAGCCTTAAAATAATTGCCCTTATCCTAAGAGCACTTAGGGCATTTTGACCTTCACCAGTAGTGTAGCTTCTATATTGGGTGTGGGAGAACCATGCCTAGGGCAGTGCTGGTTATGAATTCACCACTGCATTCTGGTGGTGAACCCTGGTGGTTCAAAGCTTTCCTGTACGACTTTCACAAATCGCAATACTAAAGAATGAAAAATTCAGAGGTCCGTCTGTCACCTCTTTGTTACTGCTGTAATTGCAGTAAGATTTCTTTGCAATCAGAATGTCACTTGATAATAACTAGACTCGCTAAACCTGTAGAGCTTCATTTGGTCTGAAGCATAGCTTCACTCACATCAATAATAAATTGAGAAAAGGCCAATTTTATTAACGCCTTCACAAGGGATACCTGTGAATAGATGTAAGATAGCAGGGCTTCCTTAAATAGATCGCCAAACGGCTGCAAGTTTTCCAAAAAGGAGGCACAGGCCCAGGAAAAAAACAATTTAATTCATTTTGGGCACTTAAGATTTTGGAGCCCCCCCCACCAGGTGAATTATCCTTCCTTGTCTTTTAATGTGCAGAATTTTTTAAAAAAATACTACATATAAAGCGCCTCTATAAATGTGGGATGATTTAAACCCATGCTGGGTTTCTTCTCAGCGAGCATCACGGAGCGATCCTCTTCCTTTTTTGCGCAGATGCACTTGTGCATTACAGTAACTGTAACAAAGCCAGATTATTTGCTCTACTGCTCATTTGTCTGCCCAGACCATTAAAGAAAGAAGAGAGGATCACTCTGTGGTGCTTGCTGAGAAAATGTTGGGGTATCAGGTAAGTGATGATTAACCAGTGTGGCTTTGGCTCAGTATTCTAAAAACTGCTGCCAGTTGCCTAACTATATGTGAAGGAAGTTGACTGCAAGATTCTCTACAAATATTTAAAAAGTCTATAAAATGAATTGGGGTTGGCATATTTTTAGAGAGTTTTTGATTTTTTTCTCTTCATAATTTGCCAACTATTCCTTAGTGTTTGTGGACTCCCAAGATTTAGTATAGCGTAAGTGTGTGACACCTGAAGGGTTTTTACAATAAAAACTTGAGATAAATATTCAAATTACCTTCTCTGTGCTTTTGCAGCTGCTCGTTTACAGTATGAGAAAGCAGGCTGTTTGACTTGTGCACTTAGTACATTGTACATTGAAAGTGACACATGTTTAAACTGCAATGCATGCTTTTCTCCAGGTCTGCTTGGGGGACAGTGGGGTATAGCTGGCACCACAAGAAGGCAGGACACAATTAAAAAAAATAGAAACTTGATCCCTCATCCTGCTATACCCCTCCTCTGTAGGCAGAGTATTTTAGTATTTATTTTGCTCTTCTTTTTATTTCATTACAATTCCTTCACATTATATGGAGCTGGACAGCTACACTGAGTAGTCTGATCCATTACTTCAGGATGTCACCTGGGTCTCTTGTGCTCTGCACTGACCATCCAGCATTGATTCCCTCCTCATCCAGAGTGAGGATGCACTGGCCAGGACACAGGGCTGCGGTATAGCCAGTTTCATCCTGTGGCTGATTCCTCCTTATATGCCTCCAGGATCCCAACACTAGCACTCTGGGAATTCCTGCCGTGGCTCATTTAAGGTAAGCATATATCCTTAATAGCCAGCCTATTCACTCTCTGAGCACCCTCCCCCTCTTCACAATCCATCTGCCTTATAGCACAGCAGTTTAGGAGACTTTGTTGCAACCTGCAGGTCACTAGTTCAGACTCGTGCAGTATGTTAAAAAGCCTCCACCAATCACACAGGCAGGAAATGGAAATGGCAATGTTTCCTACTGTCCTCACTGTCTGCAGCGCAAGACAGTTATTGTGGGCTTAGCACCGGTTGCACACCACTATTTTACGAGCTACTTCGCAGAGGCTGTCTTTCACTCTACCTGGGGAGGCAACGGCTTGGCCAGATTTTGCGCTTACTGTACGCGCAACCTAGAAGTGAGCGCTGGTGCCTTAGGCGCCATTTTTCTAAGGCGCGCGTCGCCACCATATGTCACTGCTAGGGGAGGGGCCATTCTTCGCGCTCTCCATTGCGTGCCCAGGCAGCTGCTTCCCATTCATTCTGGAGGAAGTTCCTTTTCCGGCTACGTTCCAGTCTCCATTACTAGCAGACTCACCACACTGGGCAGTGCTCTTCCCCAGCTTCTCTGCAGTGCAGCTCCCCCACTGTTTTTTCTTAGAACACAACAGGGCAGTGGGATTTTTAGCTTTTGACAAAGGGCAGCAGGCTTTGTAATTACTGCCTTATCAGGCTTCTACGCTACTCAAAGGCTTTGCACTCAGCAGTACCCTGGGGAGGTGTTCTCAGTTGCCAAATGCTGCATACGCCTGCAAGTGGTCACAAGGACCTCTGTGTTCCACGTGCAAGCCACCTGAGGCCGTTTCGGAAACTTCAGAACTCCGTCCTCGGGTAAGCCAAGCCTCCCATGGGGACCCATCAGGCCAGCCCCGGGACTCCACCCCCTGGACCCCCAGCCTCTCCCAGAATGGGCATCTCAGCTTGCCGCCGGCATTCCTAAATTGGCTCTCTCCCTTGATAAACTGCTAGCGCGGCTAGATAATCCTCTGCCTAAGCCTCAAAAAGGTAGAGCCCCCTCTCCTTCCGAGGATGAGTGTGAGGCGGAGTCCATCACTACTTCTCCCCTGCTGCCTGCCTCCGAGGGCGATCCGGCCCTGTCTGATGGTGAACTATCTCACAGTTCCGACCAAGAGGAATAGGACTCCCCCCCCAAACTCTCCTCCGAGGCCATTGATTCCCTCATCTCCTCAGTATTAGAGACCCTTCACTTACAGGAGCCTGAACCTAGTTTCAGAACTTCCACCTCCTTGTTTAAGCGCCGCAGCAGGTCCTCACCTTCCTTTCCCTCTCACACTCAACTCGAGCAAATTATCCAACAGGAATGGAACAAGCCAGAGAGACGTTTCCAGTCTAACCGCCGTTTTCTCAAACGATATCCTTTTCCACATGATCTAACGGAAAAGTGGACCTCCCCACCTTCAGTGGACGCGCCTGTCTCTCGACTATCCAAGGACACTACCTTACCAGTTCCTGATGCAGCCTCCTTCAAGGACTCCATGGACAAGAAGCTTGATGGCATTCTAAGTTCCCTCTTCTCTACTTCAGGTACCTCCCTCTGGCTGGTTCTAGCCTCGGCTTGGGTAAGTAGAGCCGTCCAATCTTGGTCGGACTCCTTATGCCGAGCAATTGCCACGGGGTCCCCCATGAAGAACTTACTCATTTGGCCTTGCAAATCAAGGAGGCTAATAAAGCCCACGTCTGCATGACTCTCCCCTTCTTCCCTCCGGCGATTCAGCCGTAGGGGGGGGGGAGACTTCGCAGGTTTGCAGACTCTTGGAAGAATCTGACTCAAGACGTCTGGGTACATGAGGTTGTGAGTCAGGGCTGCCACCTAGAATTCACTTCTCTCCGGACCCACTGGTTCTTCATGTCCAGATATTCCCATGAAAAGGCTCAGGCGCTGCATGACGCAATCGACAAGCTTATCCGTTCAGAGTTCATCATCCCTGTTCCGACCGAGGAGAGATTCCGAGGCTATTACTCGAACTTGTTTGTAGTTCCCAAGAAGGATGGAACTGTTCAGCCAATCCTGAACCTCAAGAAACTCAATAAATTCATTCAACCGCGAAGGTTCAAGATGGACTCCCTCAGGTCTGTCATCGTGGCCATGTCCCCAGGCCAATTCAACCTTCGTGTCCCATTTTTCCGTCCTCATCAGAGATTCTTGCGATTTGCCTTCTAAAATCGCCACTTCCAATTCACGGCCCTTCCCTTCGGCCTGACTTCGGCCCCTCGTGTCTTTACCAAGATCATGGCGGTAGCCACTGCTCTAATCCGCACCAGGGGGATCTCCATAACTCCTTATCTGGACGATCTCCTGTTCAAGGCACCTTCCTTCGCAGAGGCCCAGCAGGCATTGCACTTCACTATGGTTCAGTTACAGGAGTTGGGTTGGTTCATCAACCTGGACAAGTCCTCGTTAACCCCGAGCCAATCCATGGTCTTCCACGGGATGCAGTTCAACACCCAGACACAAACTGTCCCAGCGACAAGGTCCAGCATTGACAGACCCTTGTTCAGTCTCTACTCTCGAAGTCATCCCACACCGCGAAATTCGACATGAAGGTGTTGGGAGTCATGGTTTCGACGATAGAAGCAGGGAATATTCTTGCGGCCTGGAGGCGCAAATCCCTTCTCTGGGAATTTCATATATCCCGCAGGACTCGAGTCTCTCTTCTCTGGTGGATGCAAACCAGTCACCTGACCAGGGGCAGACCCCTAGGGGATCCACAATGGCTACTGCTCAACACAGATGCAAGCCTCTCCGGTTGGGGAGCAGTGCTACGTCCCTGTGTCCCCCAAGCAGACCTGGAGAAAAGGAGATTTTGTGTACTCACCATTAAATCTCTTTCTCTTCAGTCACTTGGGGGACACAGGGCTTCCATCCCTGGGGCTTCTCTTGGCTTCAGACTTGGTTGACTCAACCATCTGTTCTTCTTGTAATTAGTTATCAGTTTTTCTGTTGATTATTAATAACCTCCTGTTTCTCCTTTGGTACAAACTGAGTGTCTCTGCCTACAGAGGAGGAGGGATCAAGTTTGTATTTTTTTTATTGTGTCCTGCCTCCTAGTGGTGCCAGCTATACCCCACTGTCCTTGTGTCCCCCCAAGCGACTGAAGAGAAAGACATTTAACAGTGAGTAGATAAAAACTCCTTTTCTTCGGCCAAACTGTGGGGAAATCTTAACATTGTTAGATGCGGGGAGATTTCTTCATGTTGACTATAGATTCGAAAAGGCAAAACTGTTTTAGAAGCACACATTCCCTCATAGTGTAGCTAACACTTTATTTGGACTGTATGGACTCCCAAGTGGTAATAGAAATGGCAGCTGGGTGTTAAGGTGTGTTGCAGGGGTAGTAATTACAAAAAATGTAGTACACTTGAATTAGCTTAAAGTGTAACTTTTGTAACTGTGTGAAGTGTTTATTTCATATCTAATGCTTTATTGTTACACAGGTAGAGGAGGCAGTAGCTGTGCTCCAGGCTCATCAAGCCAAGAAAGATGCTGCACAGAAAGTGGGAATTGTCACAGCTACCTCTTGAACCAGCCTGACCTGCAAGTATCTGCACTAGTCTGTATGCAGTGATATTTCTAGATCTAGTTAACAGATTGTGTAGATGCATAAGTACACAATTTCTATTTAAGTAGTACCACACAAGTGTAAACTTAAGCACACAACATCATACATTTGCAATAGAATGGGACCTGCTGAATAGCTCTGACTTTCATCCAGGACCATATGGCAGTGCTTCCTTTCCAAAAGTCAATTTCTGACCTGCTAGAGTTGCCCCAGTCAACTGTAATTGAATAAATTGTATGGCGTACTACTTGAGTAGGAACAAACTTTAAAAAAAAAAATACTGTAAAGCATGTAGTGCATACAAAATAACACATCGTTAACAACCACATTACAAACTGGCAAGAACTAGTCCTCTGCAAATTAATAATCTCTGCTTCTTGATTTTGAAGAATTTGAAATGTCATTCTCTGAATTAAGGAATCGCCCTTACTGTCTAAAGTAGAAAAAAAAATTAAAGGTGGGGTAAAAATAATTGTGCCTCCCCAACCCCCCTATTCTAGAGAGTTAATTCTATATACTTCAATATGCAAATTACAACTATGCACATGATGTGTTGGTCGGACCAGGGACAGAAAGAAGCCAGCCAGGTAACCTGGGCAATGTGCCTGGCCAAAACAGCCTGGGGAGAACATTGTGGAGGTGAGGAAAATTGGGGTGAGTGGATAGTGCCCATGGATCCACTGAAAGAAGGGTGATCCAGCTTTATATTAATACCCTTGATTTTGGAATTGATATTGTCCAGATACATGTAAGGGCACATTTATTAAACCTCTTAATTTTTTGGGTTGTGCTTTTTGTCGCAAAAAATCTAAAAAAGTAGTGGGGAAGAAAGCACATTTCAGGATTTATGTGTCAACACTGCAACAACTCTGAAAATACTCCAGCGGAAACCTTTCAAAATCATGTAAAAGTCAATGGCAGATGTCCCTTTTACAGATTTTTTTGTGCTTGTCTTCGTGATCTTCAAGGGTTTCAGACCAGTTTTCATTCAAAAAGTCATGTTTTTTGGGTGCCAAATTAAAAAGATAAAATTTGATGCACGATTTTGTCACAACGTTTGCCCGCACATACTTTTTTCATTCAGATTTGCTGGTAAATTAAAGGGGTTTGGGAGTTTCAATTTTTTTTTTTTTTTATAGTAAGAAAAAGTTGAGTTTTTGTAAACTCATACAGTTTATTTTTTAATTATTTTTTTTTTTGGGGGGGTTGTTGTTTTTTTCCTTCCTAAAAAAATGTACAAGTAATGAGTTGAATATGGTATTTGTATGTAATTTATTCCATCTTTTTACAGGGAATAAAGAAGCCAAAATCAAATCACTATGTGTGAGGGGTTGGTAAGTGGCTGCCAAGAACCTTTTCTCCTTCACATAAACAGTTGTCTCTGCAGGAGATGTTAATTTGTTAATAATGAGGTCTATGCACTATGTCGCTTTATGCTCTTGAGATGATAAGCCACATCTTCGATGAGCATCAATGGATCCTTTCCAAGGACATCCTGAGAGACTTTTAAGGTTACAATGGATTTTTATTTTTTGCAGGTGTTGGGTTGACAACTAATGTAAAACATGATTTGAATGTAACATCTTAAAGCTGTTTCTCTGTGAAATATTAAAACATTTGTTAATTGCACTTTGTTTCTTTTGCATTTTTGAGGTTTTTTTTTTTTTAAGACCAGCAACAGAATTGTATTTTTTGCATTAATGTTCTTATCCAGATGAATATAATCAGTAGGTATTTACCTGTCTGCTCCTGAACTGTAGGAATCTTCTGTCTTGCTGACATTTCATCTTACCAAATGCTATAGTATGAGTAGCTTTTTCACTACTGTTTACAAAACAGAACACCTGACATCTTTCCTTTATCCCCACCGGCACTGCTAGCCAGAAGCAATGTGGTTCCCTTTAATTAAGGGGACATGAGCATTTTAAGTGGACATTTTTAACATAAAGCAGATTGTTTCCTGTGTTTTATTCACAGTAGGGTTTTCCACAAACAAGGGACTATTTTGTTTTAAATACAAACAAATGAAACAAAGTTTGGCCTTTTGTAACCAGAACAGACTGGTTTCTCTGCCAGTCTGAATATATATGAAATACACTCTACACTAGTGACTCTGCTACTGTTAGGTCAAATTAAGTTACAAAAACAACTTGCTTGTTTAACAGACCTCACTCAAAGCCTACTCAGTTTTCCCACAGGTGATGGCTCTGCAATCGACATATTGTGGCAAAGTAGCTGGGAAGATTTAAGAAAAGCTTTTAGCAGGCATAGTGCATATTGAAGGACCGGTGAAACTGAATTATTACTGTGCAAGACTACTTTTACTACAATTACTGAATTGTGACTACATAATATTAAATGCAATTACATGGAAATGTAAGCGCCTCTCTTACCCCAGCACACCACAAGAAAGGGAACATATATTTAAAATTATATATACAGCCCCCAATCATCTTATCTGCCAACTCTGGGGATTAACAGCCAGGTGGTCATAGAGTTAGGAAAAAGGTGCCCAAATAGATTATTGTGGTCTTTCAGCCTCTACTATAGTCGAATCAGCATTGTCTCCATAAAACTCCATTGTATCAGCTTTAAGGTACCAGCGGGTCAATGTCAAAACTGGTTGGGCCCAAAAGCTACCCAAAACCTGTGTGACAAGACTAGTCTCATGCAGGTGAACTTTAATAAAAAAAAAAGGAAATAAAAAATATATATATTGGGTTTTTTTTGTGGTCTTTGTTGGAAAACAAACAAGCCGAACATCACAGCCCACCACTTTGTTGGGGTACATTTGCAGTTCTGGAGGAAAGCTTCCTGCAAAAGTTGTAACATGAAAGGTTTGATGGTGGGCCCATTGTGTCTTGGGTAAATGCCCCTTTTGGCTGTTTAAAAAACGACCCCTTAATATAGAATCTCGGTACTCAAGGAGACATTTTGCAGATGGTAAACCAGTCAAATGGTATTCAGTTCTAACGGATGTTAAGTGTTGCCCATACCATTTGCGGATGGCCCAAACTGTATTTTGGCTACTCTGGAGTAGATTGCGGTTACACTGCAGCCCTTTTTATCAGTTGCACCCTTGTGGAGGATGGGAATGGTTTTAGTAAACTACACCAAATCTTGGACATTGGTGTCTCTCAGCCATTCAGTAAGCTTTTTTTTTTTTTTACAACATGAATAGTACCCCCACACATCTACTGGGGGGTTGTTGTAGTGACATTCATCAGCATCAAAGTTAATACACTGGTAACACCGTGGAAATAGGACTGGACAGCTTAATAGGGTGGTTCACATTTAAATTAACTTTTGGTATGTTATAGAATGACCAGTTCTAAGCAACTTTTCAATTGGTCTTTTTTATTTTTTTAATGATTTGCCATTTTAATGACTTTTTCAAAATTTTCAAATGGGTGTCCCTGACCCCATCTAAAAAAAACAAATACTCTGTAAAGCTACAAATGTATTGTTATTGCTAATTTTTATTACTCTTTTTCATTCTCTTTATTCTTCTATTCAGGCCTATTCATGTTCCAGTCTCTTATTTAAATCAATGCAAAAAAACGCATAATAAAAAATGAAAAACTGTTGCAAATTGTCTCAGAATATCACTCTCTTCATCATACTAAAAGCTAATTTAAAACCCAGATGACTCCCTTCAGACGGTCCTGAGTATAGTGGATCACTTTGGACAATTTTCAGGGCTACAAATCAATTGGGAAAAATCAAGCATACTGTATATCGATACCAACATCAACCCCGACTTATTCCCTCCCACCCCTCTGGTCTGGGTGGACTCATTCAAATACCTTGGCATTGTGGTACGTAGGAATTTAGACGCCTTTATATCTTCTAATCATGAGCCAATCCTCTCCACTATGAAAGAGAAACAAAGTATGAGCTAATCTGCCCATTTCCATCTGGGGTAGGATCAATCTTCTAAAAATGATATTTCTCCTCAAGTTCCTTTACATATTCCACAATTCCCCTGTTTCCATCCCTCTATGGCCCAAACAGCGTTCCTCTGGGCTAACAAGCCCCCCAGGTTTGCTAGAGACAAACTGCGGGCTCCTGTTAGCGAAGGGGGATTGGGCCTCCCACATTGGTACTTTTACTCACTGGCAGCCCAGATTTACTATATACTATTGGTGGCTTAATCCAGATCCATATAATCCGAATTTCCCACTACAGGCCACTTTGGCAATCTCAATAGAGTCTCTCTCATATATCCCATTTCGCAAGTCCCCCGATTTTTATACAACCCACCCAGTTATAATCACTCCATACAAAGTGTGGGTGGCAGCACTTAAAGTTTGCGATCTAACACTACCCCTCCTGTCGCCTCATTTACCCCTATTGGGAAATTCCTTCCTCCCACATCTGCAACATATAGCAGAGTACAAAATATGGCCACAATGGGGCCTACATACACTAGGGGACTTGGTTAAGGATGGAATGATACGCCCCAGGACCGAAATTAAACATGTCCAAACCCAGGAATCTCTCCCCTGTTTCTCCTATTTCCAGCTTAGACAGGCCACCAATGCTCAATTTCAAGGGAACGCTATGAACCTTATAACATCTAAGATAGAATCAGCCCTGAGAGCCCCTACCACCAAGAAACTTGTTACCAGACTGTACTCGCTTCTCCTAGCTACTATTAAGCCTCCATTTAACACAGCGGGTACAGCCTGGAGCAGAGACATCCCAGGGTTGGAGGATGGGGACTGGGAGGAAGCAACTGACAGGGCCTATGACTATCTTGTCTCAACCAGAGATAGATTGATTCAGTTCAAGATCCTACATAGACTCCACTTAACTCCAAATAGGCCATTTCGAATGAACAGACTCGACTGACCACAGTGTCCTAAGTGTAGGGCCTCAGAGGCGTCTTTCCTACACCTCATCTGGTCATGCCCCCAAATCCAAGCCTTCTGGTCTCAGGTTCTCAACTATATTCAGGATAAAACGACACTACCCAACCTGATAACCCCTCAGGTGTGCATTCTTGGTGTAATAGATGAGGTAACCCCAATGGCGGCCATGAGAATTCTTTTTCGTACATTACTATTCTATGCCAGGAAATGTATTCTCCTGAATTGTATGTCCCCCCCCCAACCACCCACATTTAATGGCTGGTTGAACTTGCTAAAAACAACACTCCCCCTAATACAACTCACCTATACTGCAAGAGGATGTCCTCAGAAGTATGATCTGGTGTGGCGGGACTGGCTGGAGGCCACAGAGGAGCCTTAATGTTAGAGATGGCAGGATAACAATGGCATATATATTTATATCACCTACTTAAGTGCCCTAGGGGCAATAGATCCAGAATTATACCTGAATTAAAGTATATACAAATGTTCAGGATTCAAATATTTCAAATGCTGATATACTGTGTGATATATTGACAATAAGATGGAACCATGCATAATACAATATTTGTTTGTTTGTTTATTGTTTGAAAATGCAAAATAAAAACCTTTAAAGAAAAAAAAAAAGCTAATTTAAAGGTGACCAACCCCTTTAAGATCAACTTGTTGAAATAAATTGCTAGTAGTCAGAATCCCATCCAGTGGATGTGTCTGTGAAGATGTACTAGCTTGATGCCCTAGCCAGCTGGATGTACCCTCACTTTTAGGCAGAGGATTGCCTGAGATAACTACCTCTAGTCTATTGATCCTGGTTGGAATAGACAATAGATTAGTGCTCTTTCTAGCTTGCATGTTCTTACACCTGAGGTGAACTATTACAGTTGCTACTGCTTTTGTTCTATAAATACTCTGTTCACAGAGGGGCAGAGGAAGAGCCGTGTGCAGGGTCGCCATCAGGAAAGAGGGGGGATTTGGCCTGGGCCAAGTCCAATGCTGGTAGGAAAGGGTCCTGGAAGTGTAGCAAAAATTACATAAATTGTGTAACTTGCATTACACTTTGCTTTGGAGGGAGGTGGATAATCATGTTGCAGGGATGTGGCAATGATGTCTGAGGGGTGGGAAGTGGGATGGTTAGAGCAGTGGAGTAGTGAAATGCGGCTCAGGAAAAACTCATCCCACACCTGACCCTAACCATTGTAGGACCCTCACTAAATCTGTACCAATGTAAACATATTCTGTTTGCTCCTTCTGTGTTCACCTCTGGTTCCAGGACACTGAATCTTTGGGAACAATGGAGAAGTGTACTTACACAGTCTGACCTGCACCCAACCATAATCTACAATAGTTGGCCAAATTTCAACCTGAATTTGTAACCCTGCTAGTCACCTGCACATCACTACCACAAAGTGCTACCTATTGTGAAGAGCTTAGCAGACATCTTGAAAGTGAGTTCCACTACAGAAAACATTGGGAAATAGGTGGATGGTCCAGGCCCTAGCTGTCAATTGATTGGCTAAACTTGTGAATTACCAGACAGTGGCAACCCTATGAGGCCAAAAATGTTAGTACTACACACTTGTGTTCATGGGTGACTGTACAGAGCCCCAAGAATTCTAATGACAGCACTGAGCACTGAGCATGAGCACCTACTTATTTTATTAAATATAGACTGGAACTTGTCAGAACATCCCTGAGCCAACAGGGCAGGCACCTAGATTACAGTGATAGGCATGTCCTTAGCCAATAGGAAAATCTGCAAAGCAGTTGGAGATTTAACAGTATGGGTCCTTACATATATTAAAGATTAGGGACAATATATGCCTTATATTTCAAGCGATACCAAAGAAGAAAGGGTGAAAACGAACCCATAGAGTAAGCAAGATGCAAGAGAACATTAAAGCAGGTGTCTATGCAGTCTAGCAGTAAAATTCAGACTTGCATTATTCTGTACGGCCAGAAGATGTAGCTCTCTACCTTACAAACGATTTAAAAAAAAAGTCACCCACTTTCGGGTTTTACATCAAAGTTTCGGTATTTTAGCAATGATAATTAGCCGCACCCCATTTAATATTTTCTGTAACCAATACCGGCTGCTGTTTCTTTAAGCTGTATCATTAAATGCTACTAGCAATGCTAACCAACAAAATGGCTACGACCCGGTGAATGGCGACAACTATTTGAACACGCCATGCCATGACAAAAGCAGATCTGACGTTTTCTGTTAGCACTATATCACAGATTAGTAGTGCCCTCTAGAATTTAATCCACATTATCAGCAGCGTTCCATAGTTTATTCTGAATCGAATTTACATTCTACTGCGTGAGGTAAACGGGACGCTGTGACGTAGGGGTCATAGGGTAAAGGTCAGCGGCAGCAATATGGCGGCCACTAAGAGGGTGTTGTACGTGGGTTAGTACTTTTCAAATTCCTATTTTCTACGTTTACAGTTACGGATTGTGCAAAGTGAATTTAGTGTGCCCCATGTATGTTGTCGGTATTTGCGGGATTTCCCAGAGAACCTGCGCGCGACATCTATGCTCACGTGGATCATAGGACTACAACTCCCATGTACTTAGGCAAGCACCGAGCTTCTAGCTGTGCTCCTTACTGCGAGGATATGTTACAGCGAGACAGCTGTCTCTTTTAAATGTTTAACATTTTCAATTGTATGTTATTTAATGTTCTTAAACTGAAACAAATGTGATTGGTTGACAGGTGGACTAGCAGAGGAGGTGGATGAAAAAATCCTGCATGCAGCCTTTATTCCTTTTGGTGACATTACTGATATTCAGATACCTCTTGACTATGAAACAGGTAAGAAAGTCTTGGTTGTTTTAAAACGAATACACTGCTCAATTTGACATAGTAATTGATATGCATTGTATGATTTATACCAGTTTCTCTTTCATGTGAGCAAAGTGCCTATGAGCCAGAGGCTGGATTTAAGGACTTATAATGGTTATTTTTCTGTTTGGGATTATCCACTGGCACATACTGTTAGATAAGTATAGTCTTCATGAAAATGATTTCTTAGACAAAAACTTAGTACCATATGGACTGAATTGTATGATGTATTTTTAGTGACATGCTATTTCAAGGGGTACATTTTCCCTCTCATGTTTTCAAATCATTTTAAGTCATTTGTAACACCTGATTGGGCTTTTATAAATGCAAGGGCAGTTTGTTTCGTAGTATGTTATAAATTACTTGTCTTTGGTTAAAACATTTAATTATAGTCATGCATGTTTAAATGAATGCAAGAGTAATTCAAGATAGTTAACAACAAATTACTAGTTCAAGATAAGTTGTCCCTTATCTCAAAGACTAACAAAGGCTGCAGCTGGCTGAATGGAAGGTTGGTTGATACAGAGGGTTTCTTAGCCTACTGGTAGTTTGTTTTAATCAACCAGGAAGTTGGTATGACTCTTCCTTTTAAATTCAGTGTTGCCCTGTTCATTTCAAGAAATAACAAAAAAACACAAATATTTAATAGGATAGGGTAAAATTATGTTCAGTGCAGGAGTTTATTTATTCAGGAGAAGTGCTGACTAGATGCTATGGGCTACTTTACCTGTTCTTATTTTTATGGTGTTCCTGCTTTCTGATAATGAATTCTGTATTTACAACATTTTTTTTGTGGATATAAACAGATTAATTTCATGCTCAGTATCATTAATGACTGATGGTCTTATTATCTTATAGAAAAACACAGAGGATTTGCATTTGTGGAGTTTGAGCTTCCAGAGGTCAGCATTGTTCTTTTTACAGCTTAAATATGCTCTTTTTTATGTGGATACACTTTATCTTCTGTTTATTTCTCCTTAGACTCAGGGAGTTTCTGGCATTTTATTCTTTGCAAATCTTCCTAGGGAACCATTCAGGATAATTGCCTGTAATTAGTTTAAGGTGTGCAATTTTTATGACACATACAAGTGGCTATTGCCTCACACACATACATACATGTTTTACAAGGGAAAAAATAAAATTGGAATTATGAAAAAACACGGTTCAGAAATGTTATCAGAACTTTTAATATAAACTTGCAAAGGTAGTGCATGTTGGGCAATCATGGATGTGTATGGGACATTTTTTAGTTTATATGTTAAAATTCAAAACAAACTAAATTTATGGCTGCCTAATGGCACTACTTTGACACACACTGTGCCCCTCCCTTCATTTTATGTCAAGCACAGTGTGTTCCCCTACCCAGCAATTCACAACAGGCACAGAGTGTGCTGCCCAGCGTTTCATGACAGGCACAACACATGTGCCCCCCCAGCATTTTATGACCGGCACAGCATGTGAGGCCCCAGCATATCATGACTACAATTAGGGTTGCCACCTGGCCGGTAAAAATTATGGTTGATCCCAATGTTATTAATAGGAAAAAAGATAAATATATTGGAAGGCGGTATTTTTTTCCAGAAAAGGTGGCAACCCTAACTACGATAGAGGTACAACTATTTATCCTACCATTCTTTCATTCCCGTTGCCTGTGCATTGTCTGTTGCCTGTCCCCTCCATTTTTTTTTTTTTTGTTTTCCTTTCCTTTGTTTCTCTTGTTCTTTTCCTCTGGCTCACAGAGATTATTTCCTCACTATCCCTTAGACTGGCATTCAACGCCTTCTTCTATGTTGAAGATATGTGCTGTCTGGTTTTCATGATGGGTGCCAAATAGATTTTCTGAAAAATGGGACTTCCAAGTCCTACGATCCATCACATCGACATGGAACAAAGTGAGACAGTGACTGAATGACTCTTTCGGCTTAAGAGGCAAAGGCAGATTCTCACTCGATTCCTCAGAAGGAGAGGAAACCATATATTTGTGTTAAAAAAAAAAAAGTTATCTATAGCTATATGGCATTTTTATATAGCAATTTTACATACACCTCTTATATTGATTATTATTTGTATTTTAATTGAATGCATCTTTGCATTGTTGAATCTTTTTTTTTCCCCCTTCTCCAGGATGCAGCTGCTGCAATTGATAACATGGTAAGAATTACATATGTGGTTTATGCACTTTATTTTTACTTTTATATGTTATTTATAGAAATGCTAGCAATTCCCAAAGCACCACTTCTGTAATTATAGGTCCAATAACACCAAAACCTGAAAGTAGTTAATATCCCTATTAATTTCTGTTGCCCAGCACTTGCTTCAGAATATATGCGTTATAGCAGTAGAGTCTGCCATGTGTGATCCTGTGCAATTTTAGAGATCTATTTGTACAGCACATAAAAACAATATATTAAGACCCTCCGGGATAATCTGTTAATAGTAAATATTACCGGTGAATTTACACATAGCAAACAATTATTAATTTGTTTTGATCAGCCTATTACAATTTAGAAAAAAAAAGAAATTGGTTCCTCTGGGTAACTGCCCTGTTGAAATTTAGCTGTATAGTAATACACAAAGGGTCAAATATGATGTATGGCAGTCTATACATGCATATGTGATATACATTTTTTTACAAAACATTTTGCTGCCAACAGTCTTATTTATAATTGTACTGACCGCATAGTCACCTACTGCTAGTTAGAAATTAGGCAGTGGTTGCAGAAGTTGAAATGCCTAAATGGACCTTAGTATCATAAAAGCTTGCAGAATTACATTTTTGTGTATTTTATTTTTCAAATTGTAAATATTGTGCTGTTTTATTGATAACATGGAACCTTTTTGAATTTGCAGAATGAATCAGAACTGTTTGGTAGAACAATTCGAGTCAATCTAGCAAAGCCTATGCGATTAAAAGAAGGTTCATCCAAGGCTGGTAGGTTGGTTATTAGGAAGGTGCAAGATGCCATGGAAACTTTTTATTATTCACATTCTATCCGTCTTTATTTAAGTGTGGTCCGATGATGACTGGCTAAAGAAATTCTCTGGAAAAACTCTGGAAGAGAATGAAGAAGGAGAAGGGGTAGAAGCTCCAAAACCTGCAGCCCAAGAGGTATATGGATTTTGTGCAAATGAGGGGAAAGGCAAATCGTCAAATCATCAATCAGTGGGAACACTTTATAACTGCAGTTTTTCTGATTTATGTGGGTTCTGACATTCATTCACATTCACTTGTGTTGTGGCTCTTTTGTAACAGGGAGAACCTCCTCCTAAAAAAGTTCGGGCAAATCCCCAAGTCTACATGGACATCAAGATTGGGAACAAGCCTGCTGGACGAATCCGATTCCTGCTGAGAGCTGATATTGTTCCAATGACAGTAGGTGAGTGTATCCAAAAAGATTTGGGTACTATTTTCTGAAATGGGCAAGAAATATCAATGGTGGGATTTATTTGTAGTTGGTAGGCTACAGGATTTCTTGGGACTTGGATACTACAAATGTGATCCATGGAGCATTCCACTGTGCTTATAAAACAATTTGAGTCATATTGCTTTAGGATTGCACTTACATGTGGCATATCCTATTCTTAGGTTTCACCTTAATGATGTACAGACATTCTAAAAACTATGTTTATCTTGCATATATCTCAGCTTTTGTTAAACATCATTCATACACAGTCTAAATAGTCAATGTCATGAATAGTGTGCCTAAATGTAGTTCTATTAAAATGAGTGTGGATTGCATCCCTTTCTCTGTCATCTCTGGGGGACACAGGGACCTTAGGGGTTAAGCTCCATCCTCCAGGAGGCAGGACACTAATTGTTCAAAAGGGGTGTGTCTGGATATCCATCTTAACCCCACACACTTCCTTATTCCACCAGTTTTATCCGCGCATGACACTGATGACATCATTTAGGGGGTACTTGATATATTCAATATCACACGAACACACGAGAAGGACCAGTCTACAGGTCTTTTCAAACAACAACACAAGTCAACAACCTGTTTTCCCGATCATGACCAACTGACTAATTTAATCCAAGAGGAATGGAAATTTCAAGCATCTAAGAAATTTTCAAAGTCTTATCCCTTTCCAAAGGAATTGGTAGAAAAATGGTCCAATCCCCCAGTAGTCGACGCACCAGTGTCAGTGTCAAAATCTACCAACTTACCGGTCACCGATGCCGCAGCATTTAAGGACCCGGCAGATAGACGGATGGAAAGTACCCTGAGAGCAATTTACTCCTCTTCGGGGTCAGCCCTATAACCGATACTAGCTTCAGCATGGGTATCCAGAGCCTCAAAGATTTACAAGAGGGTGTGCCCAGATCTGAACTCATTGAATCCACACTCTCTATTGTGGACGCATCAGCATACCTATGTGATGCCACCCTATCTGCTTCCCAGACCACAGCCAGGACTTCAGCTCTCTCAGTAGCAGCAAGACGGACCCTTTGGCTATCACTCACATCTCTCCCGATTAAGGGACAACGGTTGTTCAGCGAAGAACTGGAAAAAATAATTTCCCAAGCGACAGGGGGAAAGAGCACCTTCCTCCCCCAATCAAAAAGCAGAGCAACAGACGAAGGTTTTTTCGAGGCCAAAGCGGACGCTTTCATCGAAGAAACCGCTCTCCACAAAGGTCACACTTTCGCTCCAAACCAAGTGAAAGAGGATGACCAACATGGAAGAATAACAAGCCCCACGGTAAGCCTATAAAAGACTAATCGACAACGGCTTGACGGGGTACTCCCTCCGGAATCAAGGGAACAAATAGTGGGCAGGTTACTGCAATTCTGGGAGGCATGGACCCACCACTCTTCAGATGCCTGGGTCAAAGAGATTGTATTGGAAGGTTACCACATCGATTTCATCGCTCCCCCTCCCAACAACTTTTTCATGTCCAGAGTCCCCTCCAGTGACATCAAGACTCAGGCCTTTCTGGACTGCATCACCACTATGGAAGAATCAGGATTAATAGTTCCAGTACCCTCACAAGAGAGATTCTCTGGGTTTTACTTAAATCTCTTCATAGTCCCCAAAAAAGGGGGGACCTAAAACTCTTAAACAAATCTGTCAGATCGTTCCAATTCAAGATGGAAACCTTACGATCAGTGATCAGGGTAATGGAACAAGATCAGCTCTTGATATCACTGGACATAAAGGACGCATATCTCCATGTCCCAATCTGGCCTCCACACCCCCGCTTCCTCCGCTTCGCTTTTGCAAACAGACACTACCAGTTGTAGCCCTACCCTTTGGTCTTTCAACAGCTCCCCGAGTCTTCACCAAACTGATGGCGGTATCGGGGCAGCACTGCGTTTGCAAGGGATATCAATAACACCTTACCTGGACAATCTCCTCATACAGGCCAGAACATTGGAGGAAGCGACGGCAGATATCAGTAAAGCAATCTCAATGCTTTAGAGTTTCGGATGGACCATAAACTGGTCCAAGTCCAAACTATACCCCAACCATCAGATGACCTTTCTGGGACTGGAATTCAACACAATCACACAGCTAGCCTGTCTCCCACAAAAAAAACAGAGGAGAATCAAACATCAGGTCAAACGACTTCATCAGAGGATTACGTTCCACGTGGCAATGAGAGTACTAGGGATTATGGTCTCAGCCATCGAGGCTATACCATTCGCGCAGATGCACCTGCTTCCTCTACAGGCAAACATATTAGCGGTTTGGAAAGGGGGACCTCTATCTCGAACCTTCTCTCTATCACAAACAACAAGGAACTCTCTCCTCTGGTGGTTGAAATCCAACAAGCTGAACAAAGGCCAGTCATGGGTGACACCAATTTGGAATGTCATAGCCACAGATGCCAGCCTTCGGGGATGGGGAGCGACGTGGAACAAGGGCAATGGTTACCAGAAGAGTCCAAACTTCCAATAAACATATTGGAACGAAGAGCCGTAAAGCTGGCACTCAAACAATGGTCACAACTGCTCCGGAAAAAAACAGTAAGAGTGTAAAGCGACAATGCCACCACAGTGGTGTACATAAATCGGCAGGGAGGAACATGCAGCAAAGATGCCCTGGCAGAGGCTCAACAAATACTATGCTTGGTGGAAGACAACAATGTGAGGCTCTCAGCAATTCACATCCCAGGGGTATCCAACACAAAGACGGATTACCTCAGTCTAAATCGTTTAGAAGCAGGAGAATGGGAGTTGCACCCGGAAGTGTTTGCAGAACTAGTTCATCACTGGGGACTACCATAGATAGATCTGATGGTGTCCAGAACCAATCGATAGGTCCCAAAATATTTCACACAATGTCGGGATCCGACAGCAGCAGGAACAGATGCAATGACGCAGAACTGGTGCTTCAACCTAGTATGTGTCTTCCCACCTCTTCCCATGTTACCACGGATACTAAAGAAGATCAGACAATCGCAGCTCACAGTAATCGTGGTGGCACCATACTGGCCACAGAGGACTTGGTTCTCAGAACTACAGGACATGTCGATAGATCATCCAATACGTTTGACCCCCAGGTCAGACCTTCTAATTCAAGGGCCAATAGTTCATCACAACCCAGGTCTATTCCTTTTGACGGGTTGGCTATTGAAACAGGGTCTATCAGAAGAGGTCCTTTCTACCATGCTGAAAGCTTGCAAATCATACCACAGAATATGGCATGCGTACTACAACTGGTGCGACGAAGAGGGTTTTCCCTTCCTAGAACTCAACATCCCTAGGATACTATGTCTCTTTTAGCATACTCTGTACACACTCTCCTATGGCAGTAAACTCTTAACTATACAGTGTTCTTTACTTTCATGGGTTGGGTTAATAAGCAATTTGAAATTAGAAAAATGTGCTGCCACTGTAATTGCACCTGCAACCTGATAGCATTTTATAAGAAAATATAACCCCCCCCTTACAGTTTGAGTTCTTGATGTCATACTGAAACCTTGCGTAATTGAGCCAAATCCAATCCAGCAAATTTATTGCAGATGGTATCGTGTGCAGCGGTTTGTAGCTCTCTCTGTGTTCACATACTCTTTCTAGGAATATAACATTTATATTTGTAACTTTGTGGGAGAGTATTCTGTTTCAGAATCCCCTGTGGCTGTACCTGACCCTCTCAACACCAAACCAAGTTGCTCACCCACTTATCTATGATATACCAGATATCTATTACTCATGATATACTGTATGATATTATCTATATAATAAAAATGTAATGCCTTTATAAGATGAGTGTATATTAATAACTATAACAATATTTCCTCTAATTAACAGAGAATTTCCGCTGTCTGTGCAACCATGAAAAGGGATTTGGCTTTAAAGGCAGCAGTTTTCACAGAATCATCCCGCAGTTCATGTGCCAGGCTGGAGACTTCACCAACCACAATGGCACTGGAGGAAAATCCATTTATGGTAGAAAGTTCGATGATGAAAACTTTATTTTAAAGCACACTGGACCAGGTAATTTGTTCCAATGACCAGCTGAAAGAGACAATTAACTGGATGCTTTGAAGAGTAATATATACAAGGTTTTGCATAAACAGTGCTTTGCATTCCCAGAGGTCTTGTATCTAAAACTTTGAGTCCAAAATCTATAATATAACATGATGAATTATATAAATTTTATTGAAACAAAATCTGTCCACTCCCATCAATGCCAGTGCAATCATCGGTATGTTTGCCTGTACACCAGCTAGAGTAAAGGAACTTATTAGAAGATTCACTTTAATGTTAACTTTTTATTTGTTCTAGACAATTATATTCTAAGACAAGATATGATTGCCCTTCATTCTTTGGGGAAGGGGTGACATTTAATTTGACTTTGTATTCTGAAGCTCTCCAGTTTGGAATGTTGTTGAAGGTCAGGTTGCTAGGGTCTTGATTATCCTGGGATCTCCAAGCATCATTTTTGGTTTACTCTGACAACCTCATAGCATTTAAAAATCAATATGGAAAGAAGCACAATATAAATAAAATAAATAATTAAAAATCCATAAAAATAAAGGCCGATTGACAAGCTAAAAATAGGCTCCACACCAATATTACAGCAAAAAAATAATACATTTGTTGGTTCAAGAATAACATTTTAAATAGTAGAGTGAATTGTTTGCAATATAAACAGTGTAATTTAGAAATCAAAAGTAAATAATAAAAGTCATGACAGAATCCCTTAAATATCAGACATGATAACCGGGCATTTTAGCTTGTTCAAGTGGGTATTTGAGTTCTCTTGCGTGCATTTTGGGGACAACAACCATCTGTACTTGCTGTGTCAGGCAGTTTAAATAATATTTGCTCTGCCAGCTAAAATACGCTGTTTAAATACTGCCTGATATGCCATTAGCTTCAGCTCTGAATCAGCTTGCCCAGTAAAGGCTGCATATACTGTATACAGTAGAATTTCATGAACAATATTCCCACATTCTAAAAACATATAATAAATACAATATATAGTGAGAGGTACAAGGTACTGGACCACATTATATAAAGTAAGCGTTCATAAAGCTTGGCACTCCAGCAGCTTTTTAAGCACTACTATAGTTCACTATAACCACAAGTTCAGTAAGCAAAGTGCAATTTTGGGTGGAAGTCGCTGTATTTTTTTTTTAATCTACAATGCAGTGTTTTTCTGCTGTGAGGTAGCAATGTGTCTGATGCAATAAAACACGCAATTGTGTGGGTGCTTCAGGTTAAATTGTGTGACATTGTGCTGAAAGCCTTGAGTTGTGGGATGTCATAATTTTTGGTGCTTGGTGTCAAAATGAGACTTCCACCCAATTCCTTTGGTTCAAGTATGCTTTGTCTATTGATGCAGGGTGCTGTGGAAATTGTAAAGCTAGTGCCATGTTTGGACATACTGTAGTACCAGGGTTTCCCTATGTCAGTGCCAGCAGGCAGGCTTGTTTGATGGTCTCCTGGGGTCAGATTCTCTGTTGGACCCCATCTCACACTGTACATAGGCTACATAATCACTACAGAATAGAATACAATGGTGTTCTGGTGTTAGATTGTAGGGTAATAGGTAAATCACCATCACGTTTTTTTACACAAACTAGAATAGGGGCAGCCATGTCCTTTAATGATGATTTTTTTTTTTTTTTGTTTGTTTAATGGAGCTTTAGATGTTTTGTCAAAAGCTTCTGTTGATAACATTATCTTTTGCATGTGCATCAGTCTCCAAGGCCCAAAAAACAGGAGCATTACCACACTGAGAGAACCAGGTTGACTAAGTGGACATAACCCCAGCTCTGCCTTCACTTAGATAGCATGTTACTTCTCTCTTGAATTGAAAATGGCTGTTGTAGAGAGGCAATCAGTCATGGGCATGTTGGTGACCATCAATGAAGCAATATGGATGAGTAGTCTGACCAGTTTACCTTCTATATGCATTGATTGACCCCTCTGAAGGGAATTTCTCTGGCTGATTTCCCTGCACATTATTTCTTGTTATTGTCCACTGTTATGATTGTTAAACTCCCACCTGTTCCCCTTGTGATCTGCTTATACAGGCCCGTTGACAGACTAACGCATCAGTGCAATTAGTTATCTATGTGTGTGGTCAAGTCATACACTATGGGGCAGTCTGGGGGGGGGGTAACCTGAAAATCAGCCCTTGTGTGGTCTCCTTTACTGTGCTGTGTATTATTTGCTTAGGAAAGTTATATTTAGTACTGCTAATTACGGTGAGCCTGAAGAATGTATATTTTGTGCATATGCTTGCATATACACAAAATAACCCTCAAAGCCTTAAATGAATTCTAGATTAATCACCTTAATCATTTAGAAATATATACAATGTCATTCTACAATGACCTACTTACCCAACCTTACTAACTAGATGAGTAGACTGTCACCTGGGCACTGGTAAAATGAAAACAGATCTTCAGTAATAAGGTGCATCTGTCATTAAACTCATTAATTATAGACTAAATGTTGTTATAGGGGATATTGTAATCATTTCCTTGTGTGTGTGTTTTTTTTACTAGTTATTTGTTAATACAGCTGTGTATTGTGAATTTCTGGTAGATTTTAGTGAGGGGAAATAATAAGAGTGTGGTCTTTAATGTGCATTTACCTTGCAGTGTTGGGATGAGATTGACATAGCACTTAAACTTTCATCACTGTCACTCTGATTTTCCCCTTAGGATTGCTGTCCATGGCGAATTCTGGTGTCAACACAAATGGATCACAGTTCTTCATCACATGCGACAAAACAGATTGGCTTGATGGGAAGCATGTGGTGTTCGGGGAAGTGATGGAGGGGATGGATGTTGTAAGGCAGATGGAGGTAAATGGATTGGGCTATATCTCAGACACTCTTTATATGTGTACAGTGAGATAACCCAGTCAGTCTTATTAGCTTCTGCAAGAAATACCACTGGCAATTTAAAAAAAAAATCTTTGCATTATTTAGGCATATGCTGCCTTAATTCACTGGGCCACAGCACACAATAAGCTCAAAACCATGTATATACTCAAGCTTACAAATACATGTATGTGCTTTGCTGCAATGGATCCCTGCTAGTAATAATGTGAATAACAGGCCAGTTAATTAGTATATAATACAACGGCCCTTTTTAATACATCTTCAGAGTAGTAAGTTCAGTTTGCAGATTTTAAGAATTTTTGTGACTCATCCTATTCATTAACATTTATAATTCATTCCGATGCAACTCTAACACTACTGTACCCAACAGACCTGGAGTCTGAGTCGGGAGCAATCTTGGGTATCTTGATTAAGGGTCGCCAACAATCTTCCAACTCCTAATAACTTTAACTACAAGTACTGAAAATAAGCAAATCCGATTTAAGAGCTTCTATGAAGGAGAATATGGCAGAAGCAATTATGTTGCTCTGTAACTTCTACTTTAGTTAATTTTGTATTGTATTTAGCAGTTATTCTACAGCTATATGCCAGGTCAATTAATTTATAAGTTGTTTTCAGGTTTTCCAATATGTAGTTTAACTTTGATTTTGGTTTAGAATTACCAAAGTATGTGGTTTATATTTTTGAGTTTTGGCAGTGATAAATGCCTTGTATGTTGTGTACTTCTTTCATCAGCATGGAAAATACATTAGTATATTAAAGGAACAGTAACATCCAAAATTGATAGTATTTAAAAGTACAGTAATTAACATATAATATACTATTAGCATGCACTGGTAAAAGCTGTGTGTTTGCTTCAGAAACACTACTATAGTTTATATAAGCAAGCTGCTGTGTAGTAATGGGGCAGCCATTCATTCTGGAGAAAATGCACAGGTTACATAGCTCATAACAGATAAGCTCTGTGCAATTTCTTCTTTTTTCCAGCTTGCATGACTACACAGCAGCTTGCTTATATAAACTATAGTAGTGTTTCTGAAGCAAACAGATCAGTTTTACCAGTGCAGAGCAACAGTACATTATATTCTAATTACTTTGATATACTTTCAGTTTTTGGTGTTACTAATCCTTAAAAAAACGTCAAAGGATTTATGTATCGACTCTACAGCTCTGGTACCCAAACTCTCTAACTACTGCCTGTTCAAATCGAATCCCATTTATTTCAAAGGGAAGGTAGGGGATAGGCAAAATAAAGTATTTTTAGTATTTTACTTCCCATAAATAATTTTATTAAATGTGGTAAAAGGCTATGGAAATAATGAAATTGAATCATTTTACTACAGTTCCATCACATCATTATTTCAAATAACACAAGTTTGCAAAATGGCACAGTAGTACTAACGTTTAATGATTCACACGCTGGGAAGCTGAGCTCTATGTGAATATTGTGTTTCTAACTTTTCATTTTTATTTTGAAAGGCGCAAGGCGGCAAAGATGGAAAACCAAAACAGAAGATCATCATATCAGACTGTGGGGAGTATGTGTGACAGCAGTTCTTGACTGGCTCTGGGATTTGATTGCAGGCAACTTTTCTTGTTTAAAAAAAAAGTTTCTTGGTTATGATTACAATTTGTACATGTTCCCCGTTTAAATAAATCCTTTTTTTGTACCATGTTGTATGAGCTTTCCACAGAGTATACAGCATTTCTGTAAATGTAAATATCTACGTATCCCTATGACTGAAATTATGTTAACAAAGAAACATATGTTTAACCTTGGCCAAAACAGGTGCAGTCACATGGTCATAAGATCTACAGCAGCCATAGGACACAGCAGTGATAGGGTCCCTGCATTGTTAAGCCCTTCTTTTGTCAGGCATTACTGTGTTTACTAAGTGTCATGATCTCTTCTGTTTGCATGGTAACAATGGATGCAGGTAACTTTTACGTCATTATCCCACATGATGATGATGTACAGGCTTGCAGAAAGATGGTAGCTGAAAGCCAAGTGTAATCATCCTGCAGATTTTCTGAATGAATTGCTGGATATGGCCTTATCACACAATTATTTTATCTTCTGACACAAGTATTATCTACAATGTGGCCAAACTGTGTGCCATCCTTTGCTTATCTCTGTATGGAACAATATGAAAACAGGTAGATCACACAATTGGTAGGGGGCCATTTTATTTTATAAGAGTTATATTGGCAATCTGTGTGGCAGGAATCTCTTCTTGAATTTGTGAACATGCACAATACCAACCCCTCCCCCTTCACTTATAAGGAGGATGGGACATCTCTGAACTTTTTAATTTGATGCTCTACTAGGTAGATTATCATCTTATTTATAATAAGAAAACTGAATAAACAATAGATGCGAGATTATAAAGACGGTTTCTTTACTGCCTTTTACTCAGGTCAAGAGACCTATGATGGCTAATGGGCACACTAGAAAGCTAAGTGATTTGCTAGTGGTGAAGGACTTGCCGCCAGTAGACTGTTCCAAGAGGCCAATTGGGGCTTAGTTCTCATTTTAAAAATGGAAGTGACCTGATATTTAATATGCAATATGTTGCAAGGTGGCATTTTTGTCATCCCCATTCCTGGACAGAAATGCCATTTACAGCCCAGAATAACATGCACAAACATGTATGTGGTATATATGGCATGGTACCCATGTGCGTTGACATGCGTGAGGAAAGCCTCCACCACTTTCTATGAGAGGATGAACAGTGAAATTAGATCAGCAATCTTTACAGAAAAGCAGAGTATTGCAAAGTATTTTTTTTGAAGACTTAACATAAACTTGCCCAGTATCGACAAATGCTGACCATGTTCCCCCCTCAGACATGGGGGCTACAGAGGCTTAGCCTTATTCAGAGTAATAGCAAATGGGTCTTCACATTTGAGACAGTTTCTCCACAAGGGCTGAATGAGACTTTGCCTATGTGTATGTTTATTTAAGTAAAGGTTTATTTGGACTGGCGTTTCTTTCAGTACTGCTATTTTCATACGACATTTGATTCTGAGAAAGAAATATGGCTCACTTTAACGGCTTCAGCATTAGTGTAAACAGTGCCATGAAAAAGAGGTATAGTATTCACAACTATCTATATATTATACGATATTCCTTTGTATTGTTTGTTATACAACAAATCAAAAAACTGGTGATCTCAGTAGTTGTTTGACTATCAGACAAAGTATTGTGTGCTTTTCTACTCTATTCCCATCTCTTTATTTTGTCTGAAACCACAAATGGGTGTTTTCGGACACTTATAAATTGAATCCTGAATATTATTGTTTCTCTAACTTAGCAGTTTTCGGCTTACCCGTTAAGGACAGCAAACATAAATCGAATACCTAAGCGCTACCAATTGAGTGAATATGAACAATGTGTGGTCCACAAATTCTTTGGCATAAATATGGTGTGCTGAACTGTAACTACTAACATGCACAATTATTGGATGGTACCACTATGCCCAATAGGACATGGTTCTTCAGTGGTACTATCAGGTGCGTAAACCCCATAAGAATCCAGTAATTAAAATATCACTGACATATTGATTTGTAGTAGCTGCTGTAAAAAGTGTTTTTCTGCTTATACATTGGTACCTTTGTCCCTCTAAAAAAAAACACTGGGGCAAAAGGGACAAATAAGACTTTTGGAGCTATTTATAAAGTTTTTCATCTAGCGCCTACCCCAACACACAATATACTGCCTTATATTAAGCAGAGCTTGAGCAGCCCATATGGATTGTCGGCTGGTACCATCCAGAGACCTGAATTTGTTGATCAATGACTGGCAGGGTCTTCTGGAGTGAAAGATACTTAACCTTATATTATGGAAGGGAAACCCCTTGTCTGAACCACAGCTAATTCACATTAATCCCATATGAAACCTCTAGTATTTAAGAGAGCACAATTTTACAAGTGGGTAACTTGGTACTACTATTAAAGTGCTCCTTTACTATAAAATGTCACCTTTGTGCTATTTTGAAACATTTCCCCTACAAAAGAAAATGAATGCATACATTTAATACAATGGTTTTATCAGTTAAAGGGGATTTTGAGGAATGGAGCACTTTCCTTAAATAAAACTGGCAGTACAGGTATTATCCAGAAAGCTTGGGACCTGGGGTTTTCCAGATAAGGGACCTTCCCTTAATTTGGATTTCTCTTGCCTAATTGGGGGACACAGGCACCGTGGGGATGAAGATCCTGCAGTTGGAGATGGACACTATGTTGCAAAATAAGACTCCTCCTCCTGCTCTGGGCTTCATCCCCTGCCTCCTCCTACAAACCTCAGTTTCTTTTAGTGTCCTCAGAAGGAGACGACACGCTTTTTCATCTTGTGGCTGGAGCACTGATCAGGGCCCCAGGCCTAAGGTCACGCCACACACACAGGGGCCACTGATTCACTCAAGCGCCTCTCCAGCTGCATACTATCCGCCCTTTAGCCTTCCCGCTCTTCGGAGGTCTGCAGGCTGGCTCCTCACCCCCCTACGCTGCTTTCCCGCTCTACGGAGGTCTGCATCAGCGGTATGCATCCACCCGGGTGTATAACAGTATAATTGCTCACATATATATATATATATATATATGTATATATTTCACAACTGCATATATATATATATATATATATATTTATATGTGTGTCTCTTATTCCTAGGGGAAGTAATCCATAGGGCACAACTCAGCTGGCAACTTTCTAATGGTGAGTACCCTATTTTTATTCTACTCTCCTGCACCCTCTCTACTGTCTGCCCCCCTTTTTGTAACGCACACTACTGGCTCTACTGCCGTTTTCTTATGTGTGGAACGCATGCGTTTCACCTCACCTCCCGCCCTTCTCTCTCTCTCTTCCTCTTGAGTTCGGGATGCGCGCCCTTTTGCTGGTGGAACGCATTGCGTTCCATCGCATCATTCCACCCACTTCTGCTTCCGCCCAGCTCCCTTCCCGCCAGGCGCGCCCTGCCACAGCCGACGCTGCAGTCTACTAACGATCCTCTCCGCACGGTACTGTTTTTATTTTCACGGCGATCCATAGCCTCTGGCCCAATCTATATATTATATATCCCTGTCATCTCTCTCTCCGCTCAGCCTACACGCGCGCTTCCCTCCTGCGCCTCTGCTTCTGCCATTCTCTGCTGGGCTATGTCACTTTACCACACATACATATGCATGGTCATATTTATTCTATATACATGTCTAATATATATATATATATATATATATATATATATATATATATATATATATATATACAATTCCATAACTCTTATATGCCTCTGAACAGGCTATGTGGATGCTTGGGTGATTTTGCATTCTGTTGCTACATGCTATGGCTAATACTTCCAGAGTAGATGGACCCACTGGGCCCCCATTCATACTTCTGTTATTTTTCTCCACAGACCACACTTGCCTGGAGAATTCCCACAGCAATACCTCTGTCTAACGGTGGCCTATTCCCCTGCCTCATATATATATAAAAATATATATAAAAAAAAAAAAAAAAAGGGATTTTAATTGGGACTTTTTCATATACTCCTAACTGTTTCCCACGAAGGAGCAATATGGCTAATAAGGCAGAAGAGCCCAGGACCACTAAGTCCTCAGCTCAACCTCACCCGCAGGTCTCTTTTTTAGCCTGCTCAAATTGTAAATCTAAATTTTCTTCAGCCTCGGCTGACTCATTGTGTGGGGCCTGCAGAAAATCCGATATACCACCTCTACCTCAGGCTAGTACTTCGGACCCTGATATACTTAGGGCTCTCTCCCTCTCACTCGCAGGCATCCAACATCTGGCCCGCATCCCCGAGACCTTAGACAGGGTTCTTGAGCACTTATCCCAACCTTCCCATTCTCAACAACGGCTAGGGAAGTCTAAGCGCCATGCCCCTTCTCCTCCAGACTCCCCTGGGGAGATCCTTTCTCCATCTGACGAAGAGGGTCAAGTCCTATCAGCCGAGGACTCAGATCAGGACCACCCTGATCCCGACATAGACACTCCCAGAACCCAAGGGGAAGTGGAAGGCCTTATTCAAGCAGTTCTCAACACGCTTAACATTGAGGAAGCTTCTCCCCCGCCCGAACCGGCAAAGAACATCTTTAAGCGACACAAGAAGAGCTCATGCCTGTTCCCTGCATACGATCAGCTCGACGAAATTATCAAGTCGCAATGGAAAAACCCTGATCACAGAGTGCAGCTTTCCAAAAGATTCACCCAAACCTACCCTTTTCCTAAGGAATGCATTGATCTCTGGTCTTCACCTCCAGCGGTTGATCCTCCCGTCTCCAGATTGTCAAGAAATACCACCATTCCTGTCGCCGACGCAGCAGCTTTCAAAGACCCTATAGACAAGCGCCTAGAGGGCTTCTGCAAATCCTCTTTCACAGCTTCCGGCTCGGCCTTCCGACCCATCTTCGCCATCGCTTGGGTGGCCAAGGCCATGGAGATCTGGGTGGAACAGGCGGCACAACTCATAGGATCCGAAGATACAACTACTGACAACATCCTTTCCCAAATTGCTGACGCTACGACCTACATCGGAGACGCAGCACTTGACGCAGCACGGATGGTGGCCCAAGCTTCAGCCCACTCCGTAGCCGCTCGCAGATATTTGTGGCTAAAGATGTGGTCCGCTGATCTAACGTCCAAACGCTCTCTAGTCAGCATTCCCTTTCAAGGCAAGCTCCTCTTCGGAGCCGAATTGGATAAGATCATTTCTCAGGCGACTGGAGGAAAGAGTACTCTACTCCCTCAAACCAGACCCAAGAGACCCCCCCTTCAAGAGGAGGCCCTTTTTTCGACCCTTCCGACAAGGACAAAGGTCAAAAACGCAAGTCGATAAGTCCACTTCCAACTTTCGCTCCCGTTTTCAGGGCAAACAAAGGCAGCCCTGGTCCTCCTCCAAAACTGCCTCCAAGCCCTCTCAAGATAAAACCCACAACGCATGGTGTGCCCCCTCCCGAAGGGATACCCTTAGGAGGCCGACTCAAATCCTTTCGAGAGGTTTGGCACAGCAAGATTCGGGATCAGTGGGTCCTTCGAGTGGTTTCACAAGGACTATTGATAGACTTTTCTCACACCCCTCCCCACAGGTTCTTCATTTCCAGACTGCCGGCCAAGGCCTCCGACAGAACCAAATTCCTGTCCGTCATACACGACCTGGCAGCGGAGGGCACCATTCAACCCGTCCCGCCGCACTCCATGGGAAGAGGCTACTATTCCAACCTCTTCATGGTTCCCAAAAAAGACGGATCACTCAGACCCGTCCTAGACCTGAAGGATCTCAACCCGTTCGTCAAAAGGTGCCACTTCAAAATGGAGTCAATACCATTAGTTCTTGCCTCTATGGAAGACAACGAGTTCATGACTGTCATAGACATCAAGGACGCATACCTTCACATACCTATTCACCCAGCTCATCACAGCTTCCTCCGATTCTTTGTGAACGGACATCATTGGCAGTTCGTGGCTCTGCCATTCGGACTATCGTCAGCTCCGCGCACCTTCACAAAGGTCATGGCGGCAGCATTGGAGGAACTCCGACTAAAGGGCATCACCGTCATCCCCTATTTGGACGACCTACTCGTCAAGGGGCAGTCAGCAGCCTTGGCTCATCAGCACACTTCTCAAGTTCTCCAGACCCTGACATCTCTGGGCTGGACGATCAACTTCAACAAATCGAACCTTCACCCGACTCAGTCTATACAGTACCTCGGCCTCATACTGGACTCCAGGCAAGGGAGAGCATTTCTACCGCAGGACAAGGCCCGGACCCTCCAAACCCGGATCCGATCTCTCATGGGTCCCAACAGGATTCCCCTCCGGTCAGCCATGCAGACTTTGGGCACGATGGTCGCATCCTTCCCGGCCATCCCGTATGCACAATCCCACACCAGACTTCTTCAACACACCATCCTTCTGCACCAACGCAGAGATCGAGTCAACCTCGATCGCAAGATATCCATTCCAAGTCGGGTTCTCCTCTCCCTACAATGGTGGCTCCAACCACGTCGGACGACGGAGGGAAAACCCTTCCCCCCACATCACTGGACGATTCTCACCACAGATGCCAGTCTCAGAGGGTGGGGAGGAGTCACAGGCCAAACCACAGTACAGGGTCTCTGGACTCCAGTGGAACAGAGGCTACCGATCAACCTCCTCGAGCTCAGGGCGATACGCTACTCCCTGGAACACACGGCGATGGTACTCCGGGGTCACCCTGTGCGAATCCAGTCCGACAACGTGACGGCCGTTGCTTACATAAATCATCAAGGCGGCACCAGAAGCCTCGCGGCCCTCAGGGAAGCCCAGGCGATACTAGCGTGGGCAGAGAGCAACGTTCCCGCCATCTCCGCGGTTCACATACCCGGTGTGGACAATTGGCTAGCGGACTACCTGAGCAGGGAAACCATCGATCACGGGGAATGGAGCCTTCACCGCGACGTATTCCACCTCATCGTGGCAAGGTGGGGCCTGCCAGACATAGACCTCATGGCATCCAGGACCAACAGGCAAGTCCCGGCATTTGTCTCCAGGAGCCTCGACCCCCTGGCTCACGCGGCGGACGCCTTAGTGATTCCATGGCACTTCTCCAAGGCCTACATCTTCCCGCCGCTGGCTCTTCTACCAAAGGTGATCAAAAAGGTGAAAAGAGAAGGAACCCAGACCATCCTGGTGGCTCCCTACTGGCCCCGCAGGGCCTGGTTTGCCGATCTCGTCGCCATGGCAGTCGACGACCCCTTCCATCTCCCTCAACGGGCAGACCTCCTCACTCAGGGTCCAGTCGTCCACCCGAATTCTCATCTCTGGGCTTTAACGGCGTGGCTCTTGAGGCCTTGATTCTACGAGATTCGGGAGCACCTCCAGATGCGACACCCACCATGCTGAGGGCTCGCAAGCCTGTCTCCGCAAAGATCTACCACCGTGTCTGGAGGACCTTCATTTCATGGTGCGAGCACAGAACCCTTAACCCGCAGAAGGCAAGAGTCAAGGAGGTCCTCTCCTTTTTGCAGGATGGACTTTCGAAAGGGTTGGCCCTCAGCTCACTCAAGGTGCAGGTTTCGGCCTTGCCTATTCTCCTTCAGTGCAAATTAGCCCTTAATCCAAAAATCAAGACTTTTCTACAAGGGGCTACTCGTATCATCCCACCATATCGTTGCCCTTTGTCCCCGTGGGACCTCAACTTGGTGCTCTCAGCATTGCAGGAGGAACCCTCTGAACCTCTTGACAAGCTTCCTCTGTCCACCCTTACGGAGAAAATGTTGTTCCTTTTGGCAATCACATCAGCTCGGAGAGTTTCTGAACTTGCGGCTCTGTCTTGCAAATCGCCATTCACAGTTGTTCACATGGACAAGGTTGTCCTTAGACCCACTCCGGACTTTTTACCAAAGGTGGTCTCTGAATTCCACTTGAACCAGGACATTGTGGTGCCTTCCTTGTGTCCGAATCCCAAAGGTCCGATCGAGCACAAGCTCCACACACTGGACGTTGTTCGAGCTGTTTCCCTCTATCTGAAAGCCACGGAGGCAGTTCGCCGGACGGACGCACTGTTCATTCTCCCCGACGGCCCCAAACGGGGCACCAAGGCCGCCAAGACAACCTTAGCCAAGTGGATTCGTTCCATTATTTCCAGAGCATACGCTGTCAAGGGGCGGAATCCTCCGCTACCGGTTAAGGCTCACTCTACTCAAGTTCTCTCAGCACTTCGTGGGCTTTCCGTCACCAAGCTTCGGCGGAACAGATCTGTAAAGCGGCCACATGGGCATCACTCCATACTTTCACTCGCTTCTACAGGCTCCACACGCATGCTTCAGCCGATGCTGCCTTTGGGAGGAAGGTGCTCAGCGCTGTGGTTAACTAGGCTGCTACTATACAGTGTCCCACCCTTTTGGGAGCTTTGGGACGTCCCCACGGTGCCTGTGTCCCCCAATTAGGCAAGAGAAAGAGAGATTTTTGTACTTACCGTTAAATCTTTTTCTCTTGTCCTATATTGGGGGACACAGGCCTTCCCTCCCTATTTTGACACTGTTTTTTCACGATTCTGTGACGTTTTTTCTATTGTGTTCGTATGTTCTCAATTTTCGGGTGTTCAGTTCAGAGGGTGTTATTTTTCGATTTCTCTTCTGTTTTTGGCTGTTTTGCTCCTTCTTCGGTTGAAACTGAGGTTTGTAGGAGGAGGCAGGGGATGAAGCCCAGAGCAGGAGGAGGAGTCTTATTTTGCAACATAGTGTCCATCTCCAGCTGCAGGATCTTCATCCCCACGGTGCCTGTGTCCCCCAATATAGGACAAGAGAAAAAGATTTAACGGTAAGTACAAAAATCTCTCTTTCAACGCATTAGGTCACTTGAAATTAATTTAAACATAAAATAAACCCAACAGGGTTGTTTTACCGTGAATAAGGATTAATTAGATCTTGTTTGGGATCAAGTACAAGGTACTGTTATATTATTACAGAGAAAAATCAGTTTTTCAAAATCTGAATTATTTGAGTGAAATGGAGTGTATGGGAGATGGTTTTCCCATTGTTCGCAGCTTTCTGGATAACAGGTTTCCAGATAATGAATCCCATACCTATACTTTTATTTTTCTTGTAGCAGTGGGTCCAAAGAAGAGCGGGTTGAATAGAAGGGACAGTTAGGGCGGAGTCTTGGGTTGTTTATTGTGCTTCATATTGTAAACCTCTAGCAAGTTTCTCTATATAAAATATATCCAATCATCTCTGTATGGGGCTCAGGTCACACATCCCAACTTGTTTCTAGTTGTCTGTAAACCTATTTAGTCACTTAAGTTGCTGCTTTCCTGGTAAAGAGATGGTTTACATTCTGCAGCACACATAATTTGTTTTTCAGGCTAATAATATTTTCCTGTGCTTTGTACAAAGTCTTCGAGTATGTATGATTCTGAACACAGAAAGTGTGTGTTTACCCTGTCGGAGTCTTTTTGTTACTGTTTCCTTGGCTAACAATCTGAGTTTTATATTGGTTTCCTTCTCCCGTCCTTTTCATGCTTCATGTTGTGTTTACCCAGCGCTCGCATGAATGGGTGTTCTCAATCAGTGAACAGGCTGACCTGCTGAACCAAGTGTTTCTAAATGAACGCATACAGAAACAGGTAAAGAAAAAAAATCCCCAAGGCGCTTGAATTTCCACTTGGCACAGCATTAAGGATAAGTCTTGTTATTCTAGCCCACTTAAATTGCAAACCTTTATGGGTTGTGATCGCAAACCAGCAGGACTTTCAGGATGTGAAAATGGGTTGATGGCAGGGGAGAAATGACCCCGTGAGTGGTGGAAAATGAAGCAGGCTGAAAACAAATACAAATTGTTGGATTGTATATACACATGCAGTAAAATATAGATTTCTATGATTGTTGTTTCATTTCCCTGTATATAAGCATTGGCGCTAAAACTGTTAGTAATGGACGTTGGCAATATATATATTGGATAATATACCCCCTACTGTAATTTATAAATATATAAAGTCACAGAGTAGTTACGTGACCACATAAAAGCACAAGGCTGCAGGCTGAGTGCCTTTATATACGTCACGTAGGGAGATCCTCTCGTTTGGTGATGTCGCGAAATGAGCAGATCTCGGAGGCACTAGGGCCCAATGATCAGATTAGAATGGAGGCAATACTGGCGGTCGATCCCGGGACCCCAACAACCAACAGATTCGGCCGCGATCCGACATAATTTTTTACCCTTCCTGATCAGCATCTGCCGAACTTACGGCCAGATATCGATCGGGGATGCCCATCGGAAGACCCCACACACGTGCCAATGAGCTGCTTTTATCAGCCCTTGAATGAGAGCCTTAACTCTTTATACAGGTCACATAACTATGTATGAAAAATTGCTATGCATATAAACAAATTCAGAGGCTTGAAATTCCCCTTGAATAGAGAGGAGTAGAGTTTTATGAAACAAGCAGGAATATGCCTTCCCCAGATATCTTAGTCCTATTATGCAGCCTATTCAGCACTGCAACAATGTGTTAGATGGTACGCTTTTGTGAGCAGGGCCCTTGGATCCTCTTTTTATTCTGCGACCCTTATTGGCTAGATTATTGAAATATTTCCATTTGTTAGGAATTAATATAAAGAACTACGTAACTTGGTGGCGCAGTATAAATAAATGATGATGTTGATGAGTGCTCCTGATGGACCTTCTTGACCACTTGAGACTGCAAAGAAAATGGTACATATACATGCAACAGATGGAACTTCCAAGGAGTTGACCATTGCATTGTCCCCGTCTTCCAACATGTGAATAGGGATAGCACTGAACATACTTTTTGCCTGTTGTTTTAGTTAAGAAATATCAATGGTTGTTGTTATTTCTTGCTCTAAACATGAAAGAAATGCTGAGTTAAAACAGGTCAGCAGTCCACTGAGAAACCACTATCTAATGAACTGCAAAAAACAGTATTCCACAGAATGAATGTACCAACGTGGGGGAAGTGTGATGGTATATGGATGCCTCAAACCAGGATGACTTACCATGAATTCTGCACTAGACCAGATAATTCCTGACATGTCACCCCCCAGTGATGTAACCTTTCCTTCTCCTTTAAAGGAGAAGTAAACCCCCATACAGGTAAAAGCCCCCATTCACCACCCGCCACTGGCCCCCTCCCTACTTCCTTCCTACATGTGTTCTACTAGAATTAGGGGTAGATTTATCAAAGGTCGAATTTCGTAGTGAAATATACTTCAAAATTCGACCATCGAATGGCTATACTTGTTATAAGTTTTTTTTTACAGAATTTGACCGTTTTGCGGTCAAAGTAAAATCGTTCGAACGATTCGAACGATTTCAGCGATCGATGGAACGATTTTAGTTCATCTACAAAAAACTTAGAAAAATGCATTAGAAGGTCCCCATAGGCTAACATAGCACTTCGGCAGGTTTAATTTGGTGAACTATTGAAGGCAAAGTTTTTTTTAAAGAGACAGTAATTCGATTATCAAATGGTCGAATATTCAAACGATTTTACTTCGAATCAAAGTCGTAGCATCCTATTCGATGGTCAAAGTACCCAAAATTTTACTTCGAAATTCGAATTTTTGAACTTCAAAAATCCACTCAAATCCACTTCAACCCTTGATAAATCTGTCCCATTCAGCAACACTGACCTTTATATGCAGAGTAGCACAGCTGAGCTCAGGGGCGCCATGTTCGGTAGCTTCGATATCTTCGTGAAATGAGTGACAACACTTCAGCTTTTGGCGCATGCACAGGTGGACCCCAAAGCTCTGTAATTACCAAAAAACAGAAGAGGATCGGAAAGATACCAAAGCTACTGAACATGTGGTTTGGTTCCAATTATTGCTGATAAAGGCGGAGCAACTTAAATGGGCAGTTACTTTTTCAAATGGATGATATGTGGTTTCTAAGCTCCTTAAACGTTACAATGATTGCCTTTGTCTGATAGTTTACTTTATTTTCATTGTGACAAGTTTGCAGTAAGAGGAAGTCAGGAAGGGGCGAAAACATTTTCACATCACTGTAGGTTTGTTGAAAGACAAGTTGTCAGCCCTTACACAAACCCTCCACTCATAGCTTTTTATTATTATTTGGCAGAGCGCTCCCCCACCCTTGCCTAACCACAAAAAAGAATCTATAGTTTGGTATGTACATCCTGTGCTGTAAGGATGTAAAGAGTTGTAGTTGAGCAACAAGCTCACATCACTGGTATAATATATTAAATTGCTGTGTTTTCTGGGAATATCAAGCATGGGTTAAGTGAAAAGTATTAACATAATCTCATTAGTGTTTCCCAGCCTTAATAGTGGCCTATTTATCTTGAGTATGCGCAGCCACATTAGTTAGAAGTGGACCTGGCTACCAGATGTCTGTGTGGTTCCAATAATGTCTTCCCTCCTCACAATGAACCATTCAGTTTAATGGCATAGGTAATGCTCAGGCACTGGGCATCCATTTTCATTTACATCAACGATACATAATGGTTCTATTATCAGGCTTGGAAAGAATAATGCATGCTGTGCCGCAGCAGCACGCTAAGAAGTTTTGGACAAGAGATTACTGAGAAGAATAACAAGTTACATGCATTAACAATACTCTATTTATGCACTGAGAGTTTCTTAACTCTGCAATACATTGGAACTATTCAGTGCGCACTCTTCATTTTCTTAAAGCAGGGAGCACAGGCAAGCACATCTGGATGAATTTATTAAACCTCAGAAATATGTGAGGCTGCAGTTTTCTTTAATATTTTTCTATAGTGCACTGTGTTCCTTATTTAACCTTTAATTATACCACTCGACAGCTCTCTCATCACAGTCCCTCTGCAGAACACTGCTGTTACATGCGCTTACTGTCACATCCCTTATTGGTGTGGGGAAGGCAGCTTTGTTCTTTTAGTGGTGACAGGGCAGCTGCGTGGGTCTCAAAAGAACAGCTATATAAATTGTAATTTTGGTGGGGTGGGTAAGATTTCAATGGAAACTGACTATGCAGTAAAGCAAAAAGCAAGCTCCTGTTTTGAAGGTTTTTGTGACTTTCCCCTTTAATTGTGAGGCCTAAGGGCATGTAAACTTTTGGGGGTATAAGTAATAGCCCTTGTAATTAGACCGGTGAAATTGTTTGTTCAGTGCCATATCCATATGATCACTTTTGAATCTTTCTTTAATATTTAGGCTCGAAATACCCCCATAATATTTTACCTTTATGCTTGACCAGAATAATTCTGGCACAGGAGAACTCAAAGGTGGCTGCAATGGTAGGGGCCCAAGGGTTCTGCCAATGCACAAGATGCAATAAATCTTTATCTTCTCGCTGATAGATTTGCAGGCAGGTCGGAACTAGGGATAAGCAGGCAGAAGAGCTATGTTCCTATCCCCATCCCATGCTGTGCCCTAGACATGTGTCTCTGTGTAATGACTCACCCTGGTGGTCTAGCGGGAGGGGGTCGACAGGGCGGGGACGCCTGCCACCAGGCTCTTCTCCCTCCATGCCTGCCGATTCTTAGGGCGTGCGCGGAGCGCCTCTGCTTCTTTTGTAGGCACATTTGCATGGACGTCAGCGTGCAATAGCGCAAGATTGTATAAAAGAAGCAGTTTGTCTGCAGATCTTTGCCCGTTATAGGTTTGCCTCTAGCAAGTTCCTGGTGCTTCTGATTTGTATCCTGTCTGTTATCTGAATACCTGTTGTGACCCTTGCCTGTTCGACTATCCTGACTTCTGGAATCCTGACCCTGCCTGGTAATCGACTCTCCTGTATCCATAACCCTTCTGATTGATCTCCTGGTTTGCCCCTTGCCTGCCTGACTCCACTCGTATTCTGCCTGTCCCGACCCGGGCCTGTTTGACTTTGCTTTCTGTCTACGCCTTGTACTGTGACCTTCTGCCCAAAAGACTTCTGCTTTACCGTCATGCCCCTTTGCTTGTTCAGAACCCTTCACTTGGCACCTCTCTAATTAAGACCTGGCGGCATCCGATTAGCCGAGGGCTCCTCCCGAGGTGAAAGGCGGCTGTTAAAGGTTAAGCAAGAGCCGAGAACAGGGTGCTTAGCATTGGTAATGAATTTAGGGTGCCACCCGTGACACTCTGCTTTCTACCCCTATTTCCAGCCCTAGCTTTGAGCACATTTGTGGGTGTCAATACAAAGCATTGCTCACTGATACCTTTCCTGTTGGTTAATTCCCAATGCTAATAGCGTGTGAAGAATAATGTTTCTGACACCTTCACTTCTGTGCTTGATCAAATGAAATTAAATTGTTACATTTTTAAATTAACAGTTAATGGTAGCTGTTAAATCAGGCCTAGGTTTCTGCACATTCTTCGTTAGCCTCCTCTTTTGTCTCTTACTGTTTCCTCCCATATTATTAGACCTATAATCTGCAAATCTCAAATATCTTGTGTTTCCTCACCATGTTATGAAGCATATTTGTCCTACTGGAAACCTTTAGGCCCAAACCAGGCATACATTGGAGTTTTATGACCCCTAACCTGTTTAAGACTCCCATACACTTTTTTTTTTGTAATAGATAATTTTATTATAAACCAACCAAACCAAACATACTGGATACTCGTCCCACTTTGTGGAAATAGTTATAAAGCGCTGTTGTAGTGCTAAGCATTTATATAACTGTGATTTTCAGTCTATAATGTTACTTTTAATTTAATATTTGATAAATAAATCATTTTTTTCTAAATCCCTGTTGTAAGTGCAAGTCTTCCTCTCCTGTCCTGTTTCTGCCTTGTTCAGTGACAACCACAGGACTTGACAACCATATTTCGATGTTTTTTTAGTATGACATTGTTGTTATTGTCATAATACAGGACAGAAGTGGCAGAGAGCTTGGTAGGAGCACAGCAGGCCTTTGGGACACTCTCTGGCTTCATCAGATGAACCTGGAAAGAAAAACACAAGTTTCTTCTTACTGGGCATAAGACGGCATATTTTATTTTTACGAGTTTAAACATAAACACACCAAGGCAAAGTTTACAAAAATGAAAGTCTTAGAGTACGATTCAGTAGAAAGATTATTTTCACTGCATGTGAAGATACTTATTTGAATATTTTCTTTGGCAAAAGGAGTTCCAGTTTACATTGGATTCATTATTATTACTTATTTGGAGGATGGTCTTGACGAAAGCAGGCTTCCTAATATATATATATCTGTGAGCTGGTAATAGGAATAAATACCTGACCGGCTTTATAATAATACTGTATATGCAACTGTGTATGTATAGATAAATAATATCTGGCCAGGGATTCATCATTAACCGGGTAGTAGCTGGCATACCAGGACACAAATCTAGGCTCTTGTAGCAAATTCTTGGCTCATTTCAAGGCCTTGAATAAAAAATTATAATAGGGAGTGCTGTCCGACTGTAATTATCTCTAAGATCAGAAAATCCCAGCTAATCTTTAGGTCAATGTTACGCATAGCTGAGCTGGAACACCAGGGGAAGGGGGGGGGGGTCAATGCAATGGAAAGGTGGACCCATCCATCATGAGTATCTTTAGGGGTGAATGATTATTTATAGTTGTGAATACATCACTAGAGTTTTAGGAGGGTCACTGTAATTGGCATGTTTAGGGCTAACATTGACCAACAAAGAGGACAAAATTCTGACGATCTCTGCTACACAATCTGTGATACATTCTTTATATATCAATTTATACTTTATATCTATCATCTATCTGTCTATCATCTACACTATCTATGATAGATCAATTGATGATAGATAGATTGATGATAAATAAATGATAGATAGATGATAGATTAGATAGACAGACAGACAGATAGATAGATAGATAGTTGATAGATTAGCTAGATAGATGATAGATAGATAGATAGATAGATAGATAGATAATAGATAATAGATAGATCAATTGATGATAGATAGATAGATTGATGATAAATACATGATATATAGATGATAGATAGACAGACAGACAGATAGATGATAGCTGATAGATCAATTAATGATAGATTGGTGAAAATAAATGATAGATAGATAGATGATAGATAGATAGATAGATAGATAGATAGATAGATAGATAGATAGATGAAAAAAACTGTGGAAATGTTACAAATTAGAGGAGAATTTATTTTGGTTAGTAGGTCCTTCGCTAAGGTTTCCTTGTTGTTTCCCCCGCACAGTTTAGACTGGTTTCTCTACTACAGTAAATAATAGTGAATACACTGACCATGCACATACTTGCCAAGTGTCCTCACTTTGTCAGAACAGAACCTGCACGCAGACCCCAAAAGAGCAGGGTTTATACTAGAGTGCAGGTTTTTAAACCTATCTGGCCCATATTTTTCCCCCTATTGGCATTTGAGGATGCTTTATTTATTTTTGTCCTAGCATTTGCAAGGATAGCTCCCATTCTCAAAAATCAATGCAAAAAATATAGATTCAACATGTCCATTCTGTTCTAGTGACATTCACAGAAAAGAATGAGCACTACTTATAAATATGGATTCTGCTTTTCAATTCTTACCAATGACTGCAGTATGGCATGATTGGTGGCATTCATGCAGGAGTCAAGGGGAAATGAACATTCTCCTTCACAGTAAAACGCTGAGTAACCTTGCGGAGCTATCACCCAATCCTACAGATTAGAAAAAAAAACATTAACTTTTCTCTATATAACATTCCATTTCATAGACTGAATAATAGATGGATATAAATAATAGTCCAGTAGTTGGATGATAGCTATTAATACATCCATACTAGACCGAAGGAGATACATATACAGCTAACTATAGACAGACATCTTTTAGTTGAAATTATATTTACCAGCCATCCCAGGTCCCGAAAGCTGACATACAATTCATGCCTTTTACACACTTGCCGGTTGTCAGTAACATGTACATGATCTGAAATAAAAGATATTTACAGTGACCACAAAGAGGTGGCTCTATGAATATTTTGCTGTGAAAGCAAAGGCAAAATATTACTAGGCACAGAAAAGAAAAGAAATCTACCAACCAAACACACCTTTAAAAGGAAAAATGCATCATTTTATTTTGTTTTACACACTCATTTGTTACCCACTAAAATGATTATCTCTACAGGGCAGGGACCTCCTTCTTCCTGTTATTTAATAATTTGGAACTTATGTTTTATATGCCATGATACAAGCTTAACACAACTGTATATAGCTAGTTGCACACAAGAAGGGTTGTCAACTAAGGGGCCCCACCCCAGTCATACAACTAGCCAGCAGTTTACACCTAATCCTCCCCCCCCTGCACCTACAGAATTTTGTGGCTGCAATTGGGATTGGGGTAGGAGTGCCTGGCTCTGAGCAGGGATCAGGACAGGGTCAGACAGCAGAGCCCTCCAGGTTTTATCTATCTATCTATCTATCTATCTATCTATCTATCTATCTATATATAGGGGGTTTTAGTGGAAACTTTAAAAGACATTTCTGGCATGTTGTGGGTGTTTAAAGAGGGAAAGGACCATTTCTGTCTTATTAGTTCTGGGACATCCAAAAGAATAAGGGACCTAAAATTGAGCAGAAACATGCTCATTTTTAGGAAACAACGAAAACCAGTTTACATGCCCACCTCAACTCCTTATTTTTTCTTTTTCTCTTTCCCCTCTCTTTTCCCTACCTTCCTTTACCAAACTTGTTTCTATAATTACCCATTTCCTTGTTGTTAACTTCCCTCGCACCCTGTACCCTAGTTCCTGCCCCCACCTCCTCCTAAAACCCACTGACCAATACTCTGTGTTTCTGACATTACCTATTTTTAAAATGTTTGACTTATCTTTCCCTCAACCTCAACCTTTTTTTTTTTTTGTATTACTGACTCATGTCCCCGACAGCTAATCCCCAGACTATCCATACAGGGCAATCATTTTATATATCAAGGTCAATTATCAGTGTGATATCCATTCGATCCTCCCTATTTGTCATTAGAAATGTATCCACAACAATCATTACCTTTTATGTGGACAGAAGAACCCTGTTATCATTGATAGGTAATATATGTAAATCAAAGGATCCCATATTTTGAGTTAGGAGGAATGGGTGGCCATAAGGAAGCCTGTTTATTTTTAATTCATCATAATCAAATGAAGTCAATTACATACTTTTAATACCCAGAGTGCCCGCTCTCGTGAATTCCTGTAACATTCTCCATGAGACTCTTGATGAAAGACTTAAAATATCTGTCCACAGTTATGAAAACACATAGAGCTAAAGAACATAATCGGTTTTTCAGCCTATTGAAACCACAAAGCTATTGATTTATAGATTGTTTGAGTCAAAGTACTTTGTTTTTATGCCACACCTTTTTTGCTTTTTTTTAGAACCTCTACTTTATTCTGTTAATGCATCACAAATTTCCCAAATAAGCCATTATTAAACTTCTGACAGGAAGGAAATAAATACAACTGCAGCCATGCAAGATGCCAGGCATGTCAAAAATGTTATATGTTATTGATAGTACTTGCCAAGAATGCCAGGAAGTTTATTGGGGTGCGGTAAGTCATGTTTCTTCTGTTGCCTTTTCCTGAGTTGTTTAACTGCCCGTACTGATCTGATTTGATTGCGACTAACCCGGAAAAATGTGACCATGAATGGCTGTTTCGAACGTGGTGCTCGTCTTCCTAAGATACCCGCTATACCCGGATCAATACTTTGCCCTGTTGAATCAATAAAGAATAAAATCAATCATTGTATTAATATAGCTGGATGTATAATTGGTCTGGTTTGTTTGGAATGCTTTTTTATATATAACATCTAAAGGAATGAACTGTACTATATGTGTATCTACCCTACAGTATACACATTTATCGTATAGCCTGTTTTTTCATATTTTATTAACTCCATGTTTGTATCAGTCCTTATGAGTTTTGGGTTTGGGGAACCCAAGGTAAGAAGTTCCCAAATGTGCCCATGCAGTCTGTTGTTTTCATTAATGTTTGAATTCAAAAATGTCCATTAATCGAAATGGCAGCCTGTAGTTTGGGCGCTTCTCTATCTATTGACACATACAGTCAAATAATTATATAATTATTACTCTGGCTTGGGAGATAACACAAGTCTCCTTGTTAAGAGTATGATAAAGATTTCCAAATTAATTGGTGAGAACACTATGGGGCATATTTATTAAAGAGTGAAGTTAGAGTCCCCTAGAGTGAAATTCCACCACTCTCCATTAGTTTCTATGGGATTTTTAAAAGAGTATTTATCAATGGCCGAAAGTGAAAGTTCATCATTTGATAAATATGCCTTTAAAATGCTACAGAAATAAATGGAGAGTGGCGGAATTTAACTCTAGTGGACTGTGGTGATAAATATAACCCAATGACTTATGTGCACGTGCAGAAAGAGTTTGCAATATTGTCACACTGGCCATTCGCACACCCAGTTTCCAAAGTAGCACAAGACCCTGGAACATGGTTTGAGAGTTAATTCATAAAAAACATTTAGACATCCAGGCAGTTTTAGATAAGATGAATTAGTTACAGGCTTGTTTTATTAACATCAAAAAATTAAAGTGTTTTTTAAAGTAAAAAAATATATAGTGTTGCCCTGCACTGATAAAACTGCTGTATTTGCATCAGAAACACTACTATTGTTTATATAAATAAGCTGCTGTGTATCAATGGGGACAGCCATTCAAAGGAGAAAAGGCTCAGGTTACACAGCAGATAAGCTCTGTAGAACATAATGGTGTTATCCGTTATCCACTATTTAACCTGTGCCATATAGCCTCTTTTCAATTTCCTCCATTGCTACTCAGCAGCTTGTTTATATGAACTATAGTAGTGTTTCTGAAGCAAACACATCAGTTTTACCAGTGCATGGTTACTGTTCATTTAAGGCCACTAGAGAAGGACCATGTTGTGGAAATTGCCCTTAAAGGGATGGTTCACCAATAGTATGTTATAGAATGGCTAATTCTAAGCAACTTTTCAATTGGCCTTCGTTTTTCTTTTTTATAGTTTTTGAATGATTTGCCTCCTTCTGACTCTTTCCACCTTTCAAAGGGGGGTCACTGACCCATCTAAAAAACAAATGCTCTGTAAGGCTACAAATCTATTGTTGTTGTTGTCACTTTGTATTATTCATCTTTCTATTCAGTCCCTCTCCTGTTCATATTCCAGTCTCTTATTCAAATCAATGCATGGTTGCTAGGGTAATTTTGACGTTAGCAACCAGATTGCTGAAATTGCAAACTGGAGAGCTGATGAATAAAAAGCTAAATAACTCAAAAATCACAAATAATAAAAAATGAAAACCAACTGCAAATTGTCTCAGAATATCACTCTCTACATCATACCAGTTCATTTAAAGGTGAACAACCCCTATAAGTCTCAAAATATGAAGAAAACTCAAAACACAGGTTTTTTTTAGGCAAATCCGAATTTAATCAATAGCTGAATTGTCCACACATTTGAAAAGGACTGAGAATCGTGCCTTTTTGCCAATTTCCCCCAATGCGTTTGTTCGCCATACCTTGATCAGTCTCCACATAGAGACGGATTCCTAAGTTATTTTTGGATTTCAGTAACCAGTGATTACTGGCAGCTGTGACATCAAACACCAACCACCCTTCATCCCCAGCCAGTGTGCTTTGATGGTCCAATAGGGTTAACTCAGGCTCCCTAAAAAAAAAAAGAATTGTCTGAAGTTACAATAAGGTATTCAGCAGCATTATACCAAGGGCAGTAAAGGAATATATGTACCTATAGCCTCTTTCCTTCTTTATTTCATAGAGACTGATGTGAAGTGTGCGATTCAAATTACGTAAAAAGCTGCGCATCTTGAAAAGCCGGAACTCGGCTACCGTTACAGACTCTCCTGTGGGTATTTGGGTCATGTCAAACTTGAATTCTTTCCAGTAGGGCTTCTGTTGGAAGATATCTCTGTCGTGTTCAACTGGAAAAGAAATGGCAGGGTTAAATTGCACTGCAAATCTCCCGCTCACAGTCTGTTGCTTGTGGCTACAAACCCCATCTAGGTCATTTTCAGATCATCTTAATCCCTCAAATTATCCAAGAACTGGTATGGGACCTGTTATCCAGAATGCTTGGGACCTGGGTTTTTACGGATAAAGGATCTTTCAGATCTTATAACCTCAAAGGTGGCTATAGATGCACAAATAATATTGTGTAAAATTAATTTTTGTACAATATTCAGTGCGTGAATGGTGTGTGTATAGACGACCCATATCAGCAGAAGACTTGGACCGATAACGGCTCGTCGATTGGCCGGCAAATTTTGATTGGGTGCCTTTTGAATATCAGCCATTGTTAGTGCTGAATTGTCAGATACAGGTAGAATTCTATTGTCACTACAGCTCTACACGTGTGTATTGAAACAAACGATCTTTCCTGGAAATAGAATTGATTAAATAAGGATTAATTATATCTTAGATGTAATCAAATACAAGGTTCTGTTTTATTATTACAGAGACAAAGGAATTCATTTTTAAAAATGTGAATTATTTGATTAAAATGGAGTTTATGGGAGATGTCCTTCCTGTAATTCGGGCTTTCTGTATATTAGGTTTCCAGATAACGGATTCTATACCTGTATAGTTTTTTAAATTTTGTTATTCACTCAATAGGACAATAGGTAATATTATCCCGGGCCCACCAAGGCAGCTGTCTCAGGGCCCCCCTGAGCCCTGACCCTGACGCAAATTCCCGGCCGCAGCCACCGTCAGTATGTCCACCCACTCCCCCCGCGCACGCATTTGCATAACTGGTTTAGAAGCGACCGGGGCTGGAAACACAACAAGGGCAGGGATGGGTCTGGGCCAAGTCCGACCCTGTTAGAACAGCTTTTCTACCTGCTTTTCTGAACACTACTTTGATAAATTGACCCTCTAGTCCAGGGGCCCCCAACCTTTTTTACTTGTGAGCCACATTTAAATGGAAAACAGAGTTGGGGAGCAACACAAGCATGAAAAAGTACGTGATATTTTCATTACATCCATGGGGATGTCAAATAAGGGCTGTTATTGGCTATTTGGTAGCCCCTAGGGGTTGGAGTGCAACATGTTGCTCACGAGCTACTAGTTGGGGACCACTGCTCTTGTCCTTGAACAACAACAGGCTACAAAAATAACTGACTGTTGTAATTGTACTTTCAAAATTAAATCTGGACTGGACATTGTGTATCTTGTAATCTCCAGAAAACAGGGCATTCTTCGGATGTGGAAACCACATGTGGCTGTGGCCTGGCTTTGTCATCTAAACAACTGCACAGTAAAAGGGTAAATGTGATTATATTTTGCATTTCTGAGTTGTTTTTTTTCTTTTTACTCATGTGGTAGAACACTATTTATTTTCACAGTTCCTTCAAAATGTGTTTTTGAAAATGTCATCATGAATTATTTATTTTTATTGTTTTCTTCCTGGGCTCATAAATATTGTATTTCTCCTTAAGGTGCAAGAGCTGTGTCCTAATACACTCTTATGAAATAACAATAGGTCCTATACACAAAATATGCTAATTTGTGGAATCGTAACTGGAATACCCAATATTCCAAAGCGCAGAAACCATTTCCTCCCCAGAGAATAAAGTAATGAGTTTACATTTGGAAATACTTTTATGTGGTTTGCATAAAGAGAAATCTTTGCCAAATGTTGACATGTATTGAAAATGACTGTAAATACACATAGGATGTTCACTTTAGCTAGAAGATAGAACTTATTATAAAGTAACAAACACTGTAAGACAGTTGAATATTAACTCCACCAGTATTTCATATGTTCTTTGTGACAAACATTAGGGAAAGCCCCTTTTCTTCAAAAATACAAATACAGTATGGGGATTTACAAAGGGATTGCTATGGATAATCACAGCCAGGCCAAGTAGTACTGGTGCTCAAGGCAACAGCACAGCATCTCTGCCCAGCTTGGTTCAAATGTCAATCACCCCATCCACTGCTTGGTTCATATGGCCACTGTTCCCATTGTCCCCATTGACATTCTCCACTTGCACCCCCCAGTTTGCACCTGACACTCTTCTACTACTCATCTGTGCCACTTTTCTTCTTCCTACCCCTAGTTTCTTCATACAGCTTAGTAAAATATTACTGACACTTTGCATATAACAGTGTAGTTTTTGTCCTGGAAGTTAACTGTCTGGATCCTTTCTCTCTGCATGCAATTTGCTTCGGTAAACAAGGATTTGAATGGGTGATGGGTGTTGAGCAACCCCAAGCACCCCATAGAGCATAATGGCATTCTACTTAGGGATGCATCGAATCCAGGATTCGGTTCGGGATTCAGACAGGATTCGGCCTTTTTCAGCAGGATTCAGATTCGGCCGAATCCTTCTGCCAGGCCGAACCCAATCCGAACACTAATTTGCATATGCAAATTAGGGGCAGGGAGGGAAATCACGTGACTTTTTGTCAGAAAATAAGGAGGTAAAAAATGTTTTCCCCTTCCCACCCCTAATTTGCTTATGCGCATTAAGGCTCAAATTCAGTTCAGTATTCGGCCAAATCTTTCACGAAGGATTCAGAGGTTCGGCTGAATCCAAAATAATGGATTCAGTGCATCCCTACAAAGAACTATGAAGAATTGGCACAGATACAGCTTTAATTAATTTGTCAATTCAATAAGGGTCCTGCCAGTAATTTTTCTTGAGAATCGCAAAAATGTTTTACAGATTTGCTAGGTTACCTCCCTTTCAAAAATGTAATTTTTTTTTTTCTCATCAAAAACACTTATTTTTGCCAAGCAAAAGAAGCCAAATCTCTTTTGTTTTCTATGGGCTGTCAACTTGCAAGGCAGTGCATAATTCTATCTCCTTATTCATAAATTCAAACATTTAATGGTGCTACAAAAGCATTATTTAAAAGCAGTAATGAAAAATGGACACAAATTTTGCCCCCTAAACTGCAAACCACAAAACAATTATAACGTTTTTCTGGGAATAAAGTCTGAACCTCCTGGTTGCTGGATGCTCTCCTTAACCACTGGGCCAGGAGAATAGCCAGCATATTCTATTTTCTCATGTTTTCACCTTGGTTTCCAATACATGCCAGGAGCCATATTGGTCAGCCAATCAGAGCCAACTGTGCCCAATATAAACCCATCTCCCACGTCACTCCCCTGCCTCTGTGCTTGAGCACTGTGTCCAGTGCCAACTTTTGCCTTAGTCCTGCTCCACTTTTGTCCTTGTGTTTTCTGGTCCTGTTCCTATACTGAGCCTGTCCTATTTGTCCTTTCTTTACCTCTGCTCTGTCCTTCTCCTGCCTGTCCTTGATTTTTCGATAATCCATAAAAATTAGAGGTTGAAGTCTATTTCAATTGCAGAATGCTGCGAAGCAGAGTTTAATAAACTCAACATTGAGGTCTTCCATATAATAAAAAAGTAAATGAACAGTTTTCCAGAAGTTTCCAAAAATCTTTATTGATCTTTAAGGAAGTTATCCATTCATAGTTTAATGCTTAGGGGTTTATTTATACTGGCATTTTCCATTTAGTCATCAGTGCCGGTAGGATGTGTTCTACAATTCTGAACCTGCTTTTGAACACTCAGTTTGATCTCCATACATGCTCTAAATAAAGATAAGAATTTACATTTCTCACTTCTTTGTGTCTCCTGACACACTTCTTTAGAACAAAACAATTTAAGAAGCGTTGATAAGTGGAAAATGTGACCCAAAAACAGACAGATTTAAGTATAGCTAGGTCTAAAAAAAAAAAAAAGAGATTCATGAAAAATAAACAGGCTGAGGAAACTGCAGCTACACAAATAATTACACTACACATAATTCAGAATATATTACAGGCTCATTTACTTATGCACTAGCTAAAGAAGAGAGCGTTGTTCAATATTATTATTCTAAAGGCTAAATCTGGTTTTCAGATTGCGTAATATTCCATGTGGCTGATGAAAGGAGTAACCTGAGGAACACAGTACTAATCACCTTGTTAGATCCCTATTAACTAGCCAGTAGTTTGATATTACTAGAAAATGGGTCTGGTGATTTTACCCTCACTTCCCTGGGGCTATAAACATGGTCCAGCCCTTCATCTGTTCAATAAACAAAACCTGACATAGGTATGTGTTTAGTAGAATTGCTCAGGGGTCTGTTCATTGTTTTTCAATTAGTTCATAAGCTTCCTACAGGTAGGCATTGTAAGTACTGTCTTTTTGATTTTTGCTTATGATACTAAATTGTACAGAACTATAGGTTCCATGCAGAATGCTGCCACTGCAGAGTGATTTGTCTAACATGGAAAACTGGGCAGCAAGCTGGCAAATGAGGTTCAATATTGATAAATGCAGATTTTTGAGGTTTTTACAAAAGTTGAAACTGCAGGCAGTGTCAAAACATTTTAGGTAATGCATTAAATTGAGGGCTAAAAACATATTAAGAGACACATAAAACAAAGCTGTTGTTTTCCTTTTCTGAAACCCTTCCTCATGGCATGGCATTACTCTGAACTAGGCACAAATGAGCATTGTCAAAATGAATGTTACTTTAATCATACATTCTGGCAAAAGGAATATATCATCCCTGCCACAACTTATTTGCATTCATTTATTAATCACCTAAAGCATGAGCCTTGTCAGCCATTTAACCCTAAAGAGACAATAAAAATAGAATAAGGATCCAACAACCCCCTTGGACATCCTTATTCTATTTTTATTGGTTGGTTAACATTATACTTATATAACCCTTCTAGATGTTTCTATAATTACTCTACTCTAATGCAGCAGTGAGCAACAAAGTGTAATTAGTGGGGATATAATTTCATTAGAAAGACACAATCGCTGATTATTTACAAGAGTTTGTATTTACAACAACGGAATCAGAATTGTAAGTCTGTGCTACAAGTGATGCCACAGCCTAAGATGTTTTGCCAAACAACGCTCGTTGAATAAATGAATAAAAGACATATTCATAAGTACACAGTGGCCATACACATAAATCTGAAACCGTTTATTGTAATATCACCACAAGAAAAAAACATCTCCTTGCACATATGCAATCATTTAAAAATTACAAGTCTTGTTATTGGAAGAGCCAAGCCATCTTCAAAACAGAATAATACTGAAATAGTCTCTAATTTTTTTACCCGGGGCAAATAAGGAACCATATTCTTGTCATGCGAGCACTACTTATAATACTTTAGCAAGTAGGGAATCTAGTTCTTTAAAAGTCATGTATATTTGGTGGTTATGTATATATGATGTAGGACACATCATAGCCTTACATGGTTTGTGCTCCAGGCATTTAACTATAGGTCTATAACTATAAGCTTACAATTAAGTACCCAGTGCAACAAACACGTACATCTGTTATGTGTCCTACATTTGCTTGAAATAAAGTTTTCTATTCTTTAACTATACCTCTTCATGGGATCTGAGAGCTTACAGTCTGAATATGAGGTGTAGACAATGCAGGGGCCAAATAATCTCAGTAGTGATACCTTTAAAGCTTACACAAGGCAAGCAGTCGCAGCAGGCAGACTATCATGTGGGGGGCCACACAAGGGGGCAAATTTTGCTAGGGTGACGTCATTTCATTACTTTGCTGATTTACTAACAGTCGCTGGTGTAAATTCACTTGCGAAGTGGACCTACTCTAGCGCTACTTCACCCCCTTACGCCAGACGAAGTTGCACTATGGCGAAGGGACGTAACTACGCTAATTCACTAACTTGTGCATTTTACTGAACGTTACCTCTTGCGCCAGACTTGCCTTCACCACCTCAGACCAGGCAAAGTGTTATAGAGTAGATAGGGATTGCTTCAAAAAAAGTTGAAATTTAAAATTTTTCCAAGTCCCAAAAAACGCTGGTGTCTTTAACTTTTTTAAGGGTGATAATCTGAAAAAGATCGTAATTTTTTTGGGGGGAACCCTCCTACATATCCTAACATATGGCACCTAAACTATACAGTGGGCACATGTATAGGGCAATATAACAACTCTATTTTATTTTTACTTTATTTTACTTTTATTTTATGAAGCTTTCCCAGGCTTGTGTAGTGTAATGTATTTGCTGCTACATATACGTCCATTGTATGCAAATTAGGCATCGCTAGCGTAACTTCGCTTTGCTTGACGAATTAACGCTAGCCAACTTCGCTACCACTCGCCTCCCTGAGTGCAACTTTAGTGAATTAGCGGTACCCTGGCGAAACTTCGCCTGGCAAAGTGCAGCGAAGCCAACGCTGGCACAACTTCGAAGGTAAGTAAATTTGCCCCAAGGTGGGGTCTGTGATCAACCCGTGGGCCCACCAATTGGACAGCACTGTTCTATGCTATGACGCATTCATTTTTAGAGTTTAACTCTTTAACTCTTAACTCCATTTTGCTGGAGCCTCAAACCTACTAGAACAAATTGTCTCAATTTTCAGAGAGTCCCAAATGCCAATCATCCTCTTGACCTCTTTCAGTCAGCTTTCTTCAAAGGTCACTCCACTGAAAATACCTCAAAGTGGACCTGTAACCCAGACATAAAAAACCGTATAGTAAAAATCATTTTCAAATCAAACATGAAATTCAAATTCTTTTTTTATTAAAGATCCAGACCTGTTGTAAACTCATTAAAAAATCCCTGCTGTCAATCATACAATATATTGCCTGCTCCTCCTCTCTACCCCAATCCCCCAACCTCCATTTAATATCCAGCTTCTCAAGCTGTCACTTTAGTCACCCCCACCCTTCTCAGCTCTCATTAGATTTCTATGCAAGATAAGCTCTTTCTCAGAAACAAAAAATTACTTTCTATTCTGATAAAACATTTATGCAGGCCCATATCTTCTCCAGGATAGAATACTGCAACCTATTATTAGCTGGCCTCTCAAATCTCATCTCCACACACTTAAGGCCATCCTTACTGCCATTCTTCTCATCATCTCACCTGCTTCTTTTCTTACCTTCACTACTAAAGCCTCTCCCTCTCTCCGGGCTCCCAGTAAAGTCATGAGTAAAGTACAAAATCATATCCAGTCTTTCAAAACCCTGCATTCCTCTGCTCCACTCTAGATATCTGGCCTTATGTCTCCACTCCAGCACAGTCGTTATGCTTGGCTCAGGATAATATGTTGTCCTGTCTGCACACAACAAGATGAATCATGTATTAAACCATCCTCCCTGACTGCCCCAAGGCCCCGCACTAATACCATCTCAGACCTTCTTAAAGGGGTTGTTCACCTTCAAACAACTAGTTGTTTTCAGATAGATCACCAGAAATAACAACTTTTTCCAATTACTTTCTATTTTCTATGTTTTACCGTTTTTCTAATATTGAAGTCTAAAGATTCTTTTTTCACCTTAAAATGATGGGTAGGGGGGGTCGCCGACCCTGTAAACTGTTTTAAATGGATACATTTAGTTGATACATTTCTTATCTTTGTCTCTACTGATCAGAATCCCTGGGTTTCGTTAAATGCAGCTGTTGGAATTGATACAATATTTGCTAATACTCCACAGATGCTGCTGGGAAATGTATCAACTAAATATTGCAAAATTGTAACAGTTTAGAGTCTGCACCTGAATTACTGAGCTTTCAGACTCAAATATCAGCGACAGGAACATTACATTTTAAAATGTAATGTTTAGGAAAAACAGTAAAAAATAAATAATGGAAAGTAATTAAAAATTCTTTATTTCTGGGGAACAATCTGAAAACGACAGAACTGAATAAAGTGTTTGGAAGGTGAACAACCCCTTTAAAGGAACAGGAACACCAAAAAATCAAAGTGTTTTAAAGTAATGAAAATATAATGCAGTGTTGTCCAGCACTGGTAAAACTGGTGTGTTTGCTTTTAGAAACACTACTATTGTTTATATAAACAAGCTGCTGTGTAGCCATGGGGGCAGCCATTCAAGCTGCAAAAAGGAGAAAAGGCACAGGATACACAGCAGATAACAGATAATCTCTGTAGTAGACAATGGGATTCTTTCGAACTTATCTGTTATCTGTTATCCTGTGCTTGGATGGTTGCCCCCATGGCTACACAGCAGCTTGTTTATATAGCAAACACACCAGTTTTACCAGTGCATCGCAACATTATATTATATTATCATTCATTTAAAACACTTTAATTTTTTGGTGTTGCTGTCCCTTTAAGAATCTAGAGAAGAAGCATTTGAATAGTCATTGTCAACAACAACACACTCCTGACTCATGACCTTGTCTATCTTCTCCTCATAGATTGTAAGCTCTTCATATCAGAAACCTCATTTGAACTAAGCAATAAACACTTTTCGCCAGCGTTGCCACCTGCAGGGATATCGCCAATTCACCAACAGGTGCCAATGCGAATGGGACCGTCACTATCGTACATTCGCACTCTATCGCAAGGCAACTTTTCGCTCTGGTGAACGATCGTTACTCCGCAAATTCACTAAAGTGTGGATTTCACTGAACGTTACCTCTTTCGTGTAGTGTAGTGTAGACCAGGCAAAGTGCTAAAAAGAAGCTCGATCTTCCTCAATCTTCTGTCACTTACATCGTATCCTGTGCGCCGAAAATGCATTATAGTTCTAAAAACGCTGGCGACTTCTCCTTTTTTTAAGCGGGATTGGCTGCTAAAATTTCTTACTTAGACTTTTTTTTGGGTAAAAACATTAATTTTATAGTGGCCTCATGTGTAGGGCATTATATTAACTCTCTTGTCTTTATTTGTAATAAAAAGTGGTAACTTCAAGCATTTGCACAAACATTTATAATAAAGACGTCCATACAACTTTAAATTTCCCGCCCTATGCAAATTTACCTAAGTGCAAGATCACTAACGAATTTTTGTTAGGCATAAATGAACTCTAGCGCATCTTCGCTGTGAAGTGCTTGCACAGAAACTTCGCATTTTAGCGAATTAGATTATTCGTAGTGCATTTGCACCTGGCAAAGTGGTTCGAAGGGTGTGAAGCTGACGCTGGCGAAAATTCGCCCCTTAGTGAATCTGCCCCCTAGAATTTACATATGTCTTCTCACTGTTTACTTTATCATTGAACCCCTGTTTGTGTAGCATTGCGTACATTTGTAGTGTTACATACATAAAGCACAATACAAAACATTCAGGCCTTCCCAGAACTGCAAGCCTCGCAGCCTTGCTGAAATCTACTGTAAGGTCTTAGGAGCCAGGGCTCTAAAGGTACAGAATATTTTTTATCACTTAACCCAATTACATGGGTTTCAAATGTGTGCAAGTTACTAAATACTCTTTCACACAGAAGCAATGTGCACTATGCATAGTTTTCCTTGAACATATCATTACAGTGATGTGAAATGTCATTAATTGTAGGCCATAAAGACAGTGAAAGATCTTGAAGTTCCAAACCAGTACTGAGTGACAATCACCTGTACATTTGGCTGTACAGAATTTGGTCATTGACAGTAAATTAACTGCTTGCTTGCCATAAACCTTTCCATAGCCCCTCAACCTTTCCAGATTACTGGGACCAAAATGGAGTTAAAGGTAGCTAGCCTCACCCCATCAGCTTTTTTCTTGCTTAAGGATTGTGATTGATAATAATTTACATAGGAGCCTTTTAGTTACTGTAATAAGAGTGTTACCCTCTATATAGACACATGATATGGTGGAAAGAAACGTTGACATTTATAGATTAATTCAAGCCCAAATGAATGCACCAAGTTTAAACATTTGATTGCCAATTCCCTAGCCACATTCCTAACCATGGAGCTGTCAGTGGAGCAGATGTTAGATGTGACAGCTACATTTTAGAAAAGCACACACAATGATAATTTCATTCCATTGTTGTACAGTCTGTCTTATTATAAAAGCAAATAGTCATATTTAACTGGCACTTTAACTGTATGTTTTACATTATTTCTACTATTTGCTTTATTGTCAACTTCTGTGGTCAAAAATTGCAGTGACACATTCCAGTACAAGTGATAAACAGCATAATCCGCTCATTGTGTTTAAGGTATACAGTATGTCGAATGCTTGTAATGGCAGTTGGCATTGAACGGTGATGAATAAGTCATGACACGGCAGCTGTAAACTTATGTCAGTAAAATAAACCATATAATGGGGGTAAAATGTATTGGAACACAGTGCAGTTGCCTCTTAGAATAAACTGTATGTCTAATCATTCCTTTATGTGTGATAATGCCTCTTTATATGATTTATTTAATGCCTCTTTCATAATGATCTGGAAGCAATTTTTTTTGTCATGTCAAATGCATTGGTGTTAATGTTACTTGTGAGACATTTCAATTTTTTCTACTAAATATGCTTTTTTAAGGAGTAGTTCTGTGCCGATATGAACTTTATACAGTATATGTTTGTGTGTGCATATCAGTTTTTATTTACATATTTTCATTTAAATAATGTTAATTTCTTAATTGTACTTGCTAATAAAACCATTATCTGTCTTTCCTTAGCTATTCTCTGCAATGCTGGGCCTGACCACCTATAGCATTGAAAAAAATGTAGCAGCAGTCATTATAGGAAATAAACGTCTTGACTAGGAGAGTGGATTATTGCTACATTGTTGTACAGGTGGAACACATAGCAGGAGAGGGGGACTCCAGCAGAATTCATCACTTTGAATTGCAAAGGTTCCCCTCCACAATCTGTACCATAACACTGGTGAAAGTGATTGCTTGATATGCGCTCAGAAGTGTGATCTATGTTGAGTGCAATAAGTTTTAAAACCTTTTTAAAAATAAAGGCAAATGACACTATGGGCGCTGTCCCTGCTTTTTAATGTCTTTACAGAAAAAGAAATACCCTGGAGTTGACACTGACATGCTGTTTTGAAATCAGGAACCTTGTAAATTGCCAATCCCACCAGAGAGTGGAGAAGCCACAGGCTGAGTTTTATTGTTTGAAGAAAACACTGTTGCACCTTGCTTTAATTGACTCTATCTTTTGAAGAACACACTATAAGCACCTTGTTATATTTAATTATAATTTTATTTTGGAGACAGCACGTTGTAGAAATCATTATTGCACTTTAGAACACTTAAGAAAAAATTGTACCTAGACTTTCTATGGTTCAAGACACACACAGATTTGTGTTGCAACACCCTGGTGACTGCACCATATATTAACAATATTGCGCTAGGTTCTGTTTTTTGTTTTTTTTCCATTGCCTGTGACACTGATCTCTAACTTTATCTTGATTTCTTTACTATGCGTAACTGCAATAGTATAATTTGGTACCTGTGTTAATCTAACAACCCTTATACATGGAAACTGCAAAAGAAAGACTTCTATTCATGAATTTATCGCATCATTAGTGAGGGTGCAAATTAGGGCAGAGGTAAAAGGGAACCTCACTGAGAATTTCCTCTGCGTCATTGTCATGCTCAAAGGCGTTAAAACCTTATTACAGAAATTGACATTTTAGTAATTCACTAATCCACTTACTGTGTTAACATAAATTATGGGGAACTTGTTGGAGTCATGCAGTCAACTGACACAATCAATAAGTGGGGGGGGATTTATGTGACATGACACTGGAAGCACTGCCTTCTGAAAGGGCACAAACTTATAAAGTCATATGAAAAAGTTTGGGAACCTCTCTCAGCCTGCATAATAATTTATTCCACTGTAAAACAAAAAAGATAACAGTGGTATGTCTTTCATTTCCCAGGAACATCTGAATACTGGGGTTTTTTCTGAACAAGGATTTTCACTGAACTAGTATTCAGTTTTATGAAATGAAATGAAATGTGAAAAACTGCCTGTGCAAAAATGTGGGTACCCTTGTAATTTTGCTAATTTGAATGCATGTAACTGCTCAATACTGATTACTGGCAACACAAAATTGGTTGGATGAGCTTTATAGGCAGGTGTGTCCAATCATGAGAAAAGGTATTTAAAGGGATACTGTCATGGGAAAAAAAGATTTTTTCAAAATGAATCAGTTAATAGTGCTGCTTCAGCAGAATTCTGCACTGAAATCCATTTCTCAAAAGAGCAAACAGCTTTTTTTATATTCAATTTTGAAATCTGACATGGGGCTAGACATTTTGTCAATTTCCCAGCTGCCCCTGGTCATGTGACTTGTGCCTGCACTTTAGGAGAGAAATGCTTTTTGGCAGGCTGCTGTTTTTCATTCTCAATGTATCTGAATGTGTCTCAGTGGGACATCGGTTTTTTCTATTGAGTGTTGTTCTTAGATCTACCAGGCAGCTGTTATCTTGTGTTAGAGACCTGTTATCTGGTTACCTTCCCATTGTGCTCTTGTTAGGCTGCTGGGGGGAAAAAGGGAGGGGTGATATCACTCCAACTTGCAGTACAGCAGTAAAGAGTGATTGAAGTTTATCAGAGCACAAGTCACAAGTCACATGACCAGGGGCAGCTGGGAAATTGACAAAATGTCTAGCCCCATGTCAGATTTCAAAATTGAATATAAAAAAATCTGTTTGCTCTTTTGAGAAATGGATTTCAGTGCAGAATTCTGCTGGAGCAGCACTATTAACTGATTCATTTTGAAAAAAATGTTTTTTCCCATGACAGTATCCCTTTAAGGTGGCCAATGGAAAGTTGTGCTTCTGTTTGACTCTCCTCTGAAGAGTGACAACATGGGATCCTCAAAGCAACTCCCAAAAGATCAGAAAACAAAGATTGTTCAGTATCATGGTTTAGGGGAAGGCTACATAAAGCTATCTCAGAGGTTTAAACTGTCAGTTTCAACTGTAAGGAATGGAATCAGGAAATGGAAGGCCACAGGCACAGTTGCTGTAGAACCCAGGTCTGGAAGGGCCAAGAAAAATACAGTAGCAGCATATGTGGAGGATTGTGAGAATGGTTACAGACAACCCAAAAAATCACCTCCAAAGACCTGCAAGAACATCTTGCTGCAAGACATCTTGTTGTATCTGTACATCGTTCTACAATTCAGCGCAAATAACATCTCTATAGCAGGGCGATGAGAAAGAAGCCCTTTCTGCACTCACGCCACAAACAGAGTCGGTTGTTTCTGCACCAATGCCACAAATAGAGTCGCTTGTTGTATGCAAATGCTCATTTAGACAAGCCACAGTCCTTTTGGAACAAAGTGCTTTGGACTGATAAGGTTCCATCATGCTGTGGGCTGTGTGGCTAGTTTGGGGACTGGGGCCCTTGTTAAAGTCGAGGGTCGGATGAATTCAACCCAATATCAACAAATTCTTCAGGATAATGTTCAAGCATCAGTCACAAAGTTGAAGTTATGCAGGGGTTGGCTATTCCAACAAGAGAATGACCTTAAACACACTTTGAAATCTACAAAGGCATTTATGCAGAGGGAGAAGTACAATATTCTGGAATGGCCGTGACAGTCCCCCGACTTGAATAACATCGAAAATCTATGGGATGATTTGAAGGAGGCTGTCCATGCTCAGCAGCCATCACATTTAACTGAACTGGAGAGATTTTGTATGGAGGAATGGTCAAAAATCCTGCCATCCAGTCTAGAGGATGTTACATTTGCAGAAGGAGGCTCAACTAAGTATTGATGATATATCTCTGTTGGGGTGCCCAATTTATGCACTTGTCTAATTTTGTTATGATGCATATTGCATATTTTTTTATGTCACTGCTGAAATACTACTGTTTCCATAAGGCATGTGATATATTCGAAGGAATTTGCTACTTTGAAAGCTCAGCCAATGATAAAAAAAATTCCAAAGAATTAAGAGGGGTTCCCAAACATTTTCATATGACTGTATATCAGGGTGCTCTAACTGAAAACAGTGTTGCAAAAAAATAATGCAACGAGGATTAATATTTGGAATGCAGGTATTATGGAAGGACAGTGTGGGGCATATAACTGCTAGGTTACCCATAAGTAGAGCAGAAGGTTGGTAGGGAAATGCACCACCATCTGTGAGTGACATATACATAGTAAGTTAGGTTGAAAAAAGACACACGTCCATCAAGTTCAACCTTTTTATTATTTTTTTAAATCTGCCTAACTGCCAGTTGATCCAGAGGAAGACAAAAAAAAAACCCATCTGAAGCCTCACCAATTTGCCTCAGAGGGGGCAAAAAATCTTTCCTGACTCCAAAATGGCAATCGGACTAGTCCCTGGATCAACTTGTACTATGAGCTATCTCCCATAACCCTTTATTCCCTCACTTGCTAAAAAGCCATCCAACCCCTTCTTAAAGCTATCTAATGTATCAGCCAGTACAACTGATTTAAGGAGAGAATTCCACATCTTCACAGCTCTCACTGTAAAAAAACCCTTCCGAATATTTAGGCGGAACCTCTTTTCTTCTAATCGGAATGGGTGACCTTGTGTCAGCTGGAAAGACCTACTGGTAAATAAAGCATTAAAGAGATTAGTAGAAAATGTAACATTAACAACCACCCTCTGTACCCAATCCTGTAGCCAGTTTCTTATCCATGTGCAAATGACTTCATTAAGCCCAGCAGACCTTAGTTTAGAAAGCAGTCGTTTGTGGGGCACAGTATCAAATGCTTTGGCAAAATCCAAATAGATCACATCTACTGCCCTCCCCCCCCCACTGTCCAGCATCTTACTTACCTCATCATAAAAAGCAATCAAATTTGTCTGACATGACCTTTCCTTCATAAAGCCATGCTGAATGCTGTCCATAATGCCATTCACTAGGACAAAATTTTGAATGTGATCCCTTAACAAGCCTTCAAATAATTTGCCCACCACAGATGTCAAGCATACTGGCCTATAATTGCCAGGCTGAGATCGTAATCCCTTTTTAAATATTGGAATAACATCAGCTTTTCTCCAATCCTTAGGCACCATACCAGATGAAAGTGAATCTGAGAAAATCAGAAATAGGGGCAGGTCTAAAACTGAACTAAACTCTCTTAGAACCCAGCGGTGTATGCCATCAGGCCCTGGAGCCTTGTTTACATTAATTTTTATTAAAGCTTTATGAATCATATCCTGAGTCAGCCACTGACTAGATTGAGCTGAGCCATTAGTGCAGCTATAAAGTGAGCCTGTGAACTCAGACTCCTCTATTGTATACACTGAAGAAAAGAACTGATTTAATACATTTGCCTTTTCTGTATCTGTTACAACCATACTGGCACCATTATTTAATGGAGCAACACTCTCAACCTGCATCTTTTTACTATTAATATATTTAAAAAAACGTTTTAGGGTTAGTTTTCACCTCCATCACAATTAACTCTTCATTTCCTTTCTTTGCCTTCCGGATTGCTGATTTACAACATTTATTACAGTGTTTATATTCATTAAATGCAGATTTGTAGTTTTTAAATGCCTTTCTCTTCTTTCCTATTAACTTCTTTACTTCTGTATTAAGCCACATAGGATGATTCTTAGAGCTTCTACATTTACTCCTTAAGGGAATAAATTGAGAACAGTAATGATTATTGCTTATTGCTCCAATCAATACTCTGTAGGGCAGCCCTCAAGGCACTAAAATTAGCTTTTCCAAAATTCATAGTTTTTGTTGCCCCAGTATATATTTGTTTTTTGCACCAGACATTAAATGATATAACATTATGGTCACTATTACCCAGGGGTTCAAGTCACTCGTATTCCATTCTGTTTTCAATTTATGAGACTTGTGTCCAGAATAGAGATATCACTGGTAAATAAAAGCCACAGTGACCATTCACAAACAGACCATTGATCACAATCAACGTCACACCTTGCTGTTAGTTTGTTGTCTATTAGGGCACACATACAATCGTCATGGTCACATTTAATAATGGCTTAAATAATGTTCTCTGATGAAAACAGTAAAAAAAAAAAGATGGCGTTTGCATTGTTTTGAAATGTACTAAACAACCACAGCTTCTTAAGCCTAATGTTAATTAGAGGGTAGGAATGTTTTATTTCTGTTGTCCATTCTAATTTGTTATCTACTATTAGCTTTGAATGCATTTAAGTACCCCTCAATGCTGGGGTGTAACTATAGAGGAAAAAGTCTCTGTTAATGCAGGGGGGAATAGAGTTCCCAATGTGAGGCTTGCTGATGATTAACTTCAAAACATGTTTATGAAAAATATATTTTTCAGGGGCTCCTTCTAGTTTCACCACTGCCTAGATGCAAAGTGCCTGCTTGCATTTTCACTGAAACGCTGGCCACTTCATAGTGTAAGCTGACTGTGTACGCTTCCTTCTCTATAAATGACGCATCAACTATAATTACCAGTTTAAGCTGCCTTTGTGCGGAGAATTTAGACACTAAATTAAAAGGAGCTCTGGAGTGATGAACCACATCACAAATAAAGAGTCCAAAAATACATGGAAAAAATGCATCGTACATTGTGCCAGAAAACACAGACCATAAATATCACTGATTTATTTAGATTAACAAGTGGTGTTTGTGCTGATCCAAAGACAAGCTGCAAGTGCACCAAGCAAAGAATTGTTTTGTTTTTTTTATTAGTGGATTTCTTGTTGCTGAAATTTAAAGTAATGTTTATTTTTTTTCCAGCAGCACATAAAGGTAATTTCCAAAGTGGGAGAAAGAAATTGTTATAACGTTATATTACCATCTTAACAGGACAAATCTTTAAACTTGATTAGTCCTACACTAATACAATTTATAGCAAACTGCACATGCATTTCACACCAAGAGGAGGAGTCATCTATTTTTACCCTTTAATAAATATGCCCTGTAGGCTGTTGGCCATAGGAAGAGACACTAAACATATGACTGCAAGGTACCAAGTATACCTCCCATCTGTCCCGTTTTTCGCGGAAAGTCCCAATTTTGACAGCTCAGCCCGCAGTCTCGGTTTCTTACTGAAATATCCTGAGTTTCTCTTTGACCTCCTGAACTGAACAGCCAGCAAAAAATACAATGTTTCTGAAACTTAACTAAATAAGAGGCAGAAAGCCCAGAATACTCAGCGCCTGCAATTAAATACAACTGTAACAATTTAAGATAAGCAAATAAACAATTGTAACTATTTGAGATAAGCAGGTCTCTTGGGAGAACTGAGATTTGCAGCACAATTCACCTTTATTAGCAAAATGTCATAAAGAAACCCCCAGAAATGTGTTAAGACTTTCCATAACCTGCCAAATTTTGTAAAATGTACATGGTATCTATGGGGTGTGGCCACAAAATGGGCATGATCAAACAATTTCACCTTGCGATACGCGGCAGAACTTTTTGTCCCTCTTTCCGGTTTTCAAATGTTGGGAGCAAAAACTAGCAGTATTTATACTCATTCATCACTTGCTTTCTTGCAGTTAAAATTTTAATAAATATTTATCTTTTGCAACAATATATATATATATATATATATATATATATATATATATATATATATATATATATATATATATATATATAGTTATATATCTTCAGTATCCGCACTCCAATCAAGCAATCTCAGGGGTGCACGGCCAATTCTCAATCATATAATCAAAATCTGGAATAAAGCATTCCTGGGCCAGCACTTCCCTTTGTAAAACAAGTGTCTTTTTATTATTTCATTTCACACATCACAGTGCTCCAACGTTTTGGTCCCTCTTGGGAAAGGTCCCAAGAGGGACCAAAACGTTGGAGCACTGTGATGTGTGAAATGAAATAATAAAAAGACACTTGTTTTACAAAGGGAAGTGCTGGCCCAGGAATGCTTTATTCCAGATTTTGATTATATATATATATATATAATATATATATATATATATATATATATATATATATATATATATATATATATATATATATATATATATATATATATATATATATATATATATATATATATATATATACAATATACAGTGCATTGCAAAAATATTTAGCCCTGTGACAAATTCTCTCATTTTACCTTAAAGGAGAACTAAACCCCCTGCGATGTTAAGTCTCCACTGGCCCCCCTCCCTGCCTCCCCCCCTGCACAGTCTTAAACCAGAATTCTGTCCCCTCTTGAAATAGTGACTGCACATGCAGAGCAAGCGCAGCGGAGCTCATGGGCGACATCTTCTTCTCTTCGGTAATCTTTGTGTCTTCTGCGCATGTGCCATTACGCCGCTCACTTCACGAAGATTACCGAAGAGAACAAGATGGCACCCGTGAGCTCTGCTGCACTCACTCTGCATGTGCAGTCACTATTTCAAGACGGGTCAGAATTCTGGGATAAGACTGTGCAGAGTGGAGACAGGGAGGGGGGCCAGTGGGGACTTAACATTGTGGGGGGGTTTAGTTCTCAAAAATTAGTTTAATACAGATCCTGCACTGAAATTGTATTCTCTGCAACCATTGCTGAGCCAAGCCAGATGGTCACCCTAGGCAACCCGGCTACCCCAGTGAGCACAATGACAATCTGAATTGACTAGTGGGCAGTGGGGGGCTTGTAGACAGATTAGGTACTCAAACAGAAGAGGTATGTGTCTAGCGCCCCTTCCCACTGTAGCGCCATAGGCATGTGCCTCTTTTGTTTATCCCTAGGTGCGGCCCTGTTTGTGACAGGAAAGGCATTTGTCTAGGGAGGAGGGCATAACCTGGAAGAGCAAACTACTAACTAGTGATGGAAGCATGTGAGTGACCAAGGAGTGGGGATGGGTTGAATATGTTACAATAGTCAGGAGAAACATGGTGCCCCAGTATAATTGGTAGATGACTCACCAAATAGTTAATGTGGTCCGGGTGCTCCAGCCCCAGAGCCCCAGCCTTAGGGAGCAGTACAAGGAAGGAAGCAGGACCAGAGAAAATTAGTTAAAAAATATTTTTATTTATACAAAGTTAAAATATGTATATCATCTCCATCCGCCCTACGCGTTATACACCCACTCAGGGCACTTAGTCATGGGTTTGAGTGCAGGTTGGCCCTGCTTCTACTTATCCTTCATGGGTTGAATATGACCAAGTGACATGGTGCAGCAGCTTGAACAAGTGCCGTGTCCTGGGCACCAATATAATTTTATTCACCACTGCTCTGTGATATGACCTGGATGAATGAAAATCTTCATATTTATACTGCTCTGTGATATATTTATTTCAAAGCAGTTTAAATCAGTTTTTGTTTTTTAATGTGCAGAATAGAGAAGCCAACTGGATACTGGAGTTCTGTATGGGCAATTCCATACCTTCAATGTCAACTCATCTACTACGTAATTCTATAACCAACAAAATATGAGGTGCATAGCCCCATTTCTGGGGTCAGCCATTCACTGCAGTTCCAGGAAACTGGTTCCAGACAACACACGTGTAAGCAAGAAAATAGGGATCTTGTATATTTATTCTCCTGTCATAGGCTCCCTTTGGTGACACTCTGGCTATGGTTCTGCCAGTGATCAAAACAAGTGTAATCCCTTGAGACTGCTTCCTATTGTAAACCATGGCTAAACACCCTGCCTATGGCATAGAAAACACCATTTGTATCAATGCCATATTCCAAGGATTAAACAAATTACCTCCAGAAAATAGAATAAATAATAAATTATGGGCTGAATAAAAAATATGAATGAAGAGAGCAACTGTAAATAGATAAATGACAGTGAAACTTTAAGCCTAATGTCACAATAAAAGGTTTGACTTTGCCCTGGAACTGTCATTTTCTTTTGTACTTCAGTTTATACTCTTACATGATTTCTATTTGCTGTACCAAACAGTAATTCATTTATATACATTTATACAAGTTTTATATTAGTTTATATATTTAATAATAGTGATCCGCAAATGATTAAATACATTAATGAGAGCTGTTTTTAGATGTTTTGTCGAATTATGACTTGCTTTGAGTAATGCGCTTGTCCAGGAAGAATGTGGGTGGGTTATATCCTTTAGAATGTGGTACCCTGTTCTTTGGAGTAACCATGATTACCACAAAGAAATCATAGATTATGGCTGCCAATGTATATTTGTCCATGCTTCTATTTGCATAATAATCTCAAGGGTAAATATAAAAAAGGGACAATTTCTTTAACCCTATGAAAGCATGGCATATAGTGACATATTTGCACACTCTGAAAACAAGGACATTTTTTACATGCTTTACAGTTCTGCGTCCTCTGAGTACTCCTATTTAAAATCTGCATAGGTATAAAGAGGATCCAAAACTGCAGTAATATAGCATTATGTTTTGAATACCAAATAAATGACTGTACCCTCTAAGAAAAAGTGTGGAAAACAATGGTTAAAACAATGGTTTTAAGAAACATATCACTATTGCTGATACCGTAATATAAAATTATATACTGCATTTTAATTATATTCTAGATTATAAAATGATTTGATATATATATCAAACAAGGGAAAGTTGAGATCACCACTAATTTTTAAAACCATTAGGCGGGCGTGCAATGAGGCTGTGACCACAAAATACATATAGTCAACTACAAGAGTCCTCTGCACTCAACCCATTATCAATATATTTAAGACAGGGACATTTTGTGCATACTGCTACTGAAAAATGCCTTACCCTTTAAACAAAACAGGGATTGTTTGTCCATATATTGCAATATATTTAAGATGGCCAACTACGTCAAAGTCATCCCATATCTGGCCAGTCCTACGCTCAATTTTCATCTGATTCATTAAGAATTCTATTGCTTCATTATACATTTTACAAAGGGACTAAGTTTTACCTGCAACTTACTAGCTGCAGTTGGCCAGCTTAAATATATTGCAATATATGGACAAACAATCCCTGCTTTGTTTAAAGGGTAAGGCATTTTTCAGTAGTAGTATGCACAAATTGTCTCTGTCTTAAATATATTGATAATCTGTTGAGTGCAGAGAACTCTTGTATTTGTCTATATGTATTTTGTGGTCACAGCCTTATTGCACCCCTGCCTAATGGTTTTAAAAATTAGTGGCACCTAAACTATACAATGGGCACATGTATAGGGCAAAATAACAACTCTATTTTATTTTATGAAGCTTTCCCAGGCTTGTGTAGTGTAATGTATTTGCTGCTACATATACGTCCATTGTACTTTAACTTGGCGCCATAAGCAAATTAGGCTTCGCTAGCGTAACTTCGAACCGATTGTAACATCGCTAGCGCAACTTTGCAAACGATCAGTAACTTGTGTGCAACTTTGGATCTTCCTGAATTTGCGCAGCCCTGGTGAATCTACGCCTGGTGAAGTGCGGCAAAGCCAACGCTGGCTCAACTTCGGAAGTAAGTAAATTTGCCCCATGGAAGGCACGTCTGCTGTCAGTTTAATTAAACTCTGAACTGCAATGAAAGCTTGCCACTTTATCTTTAATATGCAGTCAGTAGACAATGATAATGTGCCAGTTAGCATTGCAATATATATTTAGGGCATGGATTCCCAACCTTTAGAACCCCTGAGCAACATTCAGAAGTAAAATGAGTTGGGTAGCAAGGGCTGTGATTGGCCATTTAGTAGCCCCTATGTGGATTGTCAACCTACATTGAGGCTCTGTTTGGCGGTGCACCTGGTTTTTATGCAACCAAAACTAAATTAAATAAACTCAATAGGCTGGTTTTGCTTCTAGTAAGGATGAATTATATCTTAGTTTGGATCAAGTACAAGGTAATGTTTAATTATAACAGAATAAAAGGAAAGATTTTTTACAAATCTGGATCATTTGGATAAACTGGAGTCTATGTCTCTGATGAACTTTCCATAACTCTGTTAGTTTTCTGGATAACGGGTTTCCGGATAATGGATCCAATACTTGTACTTTGTGTCCTAATAACTAGCAAAACTGACCAATATCTAATATCAATATCAGTCCTATCTTCTTCATACTGTACCTACAGCTGACACTCACTCCTAGCAATAGTGAACATGTACTGTTGAGACCCTCTGTGGAATACAGTTTGCACCTTATCATTTAATTTAACTGGATAGTAAATATCACATCATTATTTCACAAAATCAGAGAATCATTATTTGTACAGTAGATTTTATTTAAGTTAGCAAATTAGCACATTATTTGCTTTATAACTCTGTAAGCCTCCATTAATTTTAACTTTCAACTTTCAGAAATGGCAACTGGTTCCCCTTTTAAGAGTGTACATTTTTGTTTTATGTTTTAACCACTACATTTAATATTTGACAATGTTCATATGCTAATATATGTCAAACATTTGTAAATAATTACTTCCAGTCTCATTGGGGTAATATCAGACTTAGTTTTATGATATATTAATAGTTCCACAAAATGGATAATTCAGTTATGTGTGTTCATATTACAGAGCTTTCCTCTCAACCCCTCTATCATGAGTATATAGTAGGATTGGGTTTAGTTAGCCTGTATTGCAAAGTCAGGAAAGCACATAGTGCAATTGGCAAAGTGCAAACGGGGGCACAATTGGCAATGTTCTATACCCACAATGCAAAGTTTTCTCGTAGAATTCCAAAGTAACTGCAAATGTATACTAAATCCCTAATTACTTATTATTAGTGGCAGCTGTGCCCTTGTCAGCTCTAAGTGCCATGTAACAGAAATGTACTGGTTGCATAGTTGTACTTTGGAAAATGGAAAAATTCAATTTGCACCAGACTTTACGCATCAAGGCTGCCCATTATCCCTGTGTTCTTTTATTGCATCAGTTACCTAGTGGTCACTCCTGGGAAAGGTGGAAGAGATCAGAGGAGCTGTGTAAACTGTATACAAAGGTATTGATATAGGATTAATCATAGTAAAACATGAGTATATGTGGTGGCTGGAGGGTAGGCTGGAAGGCTCCTACAGGTGTGAACCAAATATAGCAAGTATTGGAATTCAATAGTAAGAAACAAAGGGATATGTGCAGTAATATAATTGTTTAGTACAATACACAACCTACAAGAAATCATAGACAACTCAGTTGTACAAAAAAAAATCCTCTTTAATGCTAGTGTGTGTATGTGACCACTCAAGTTATGGCACTAATCCTCAAAAAAAAAAAGGTTGGCATCTATATGTGCCCATGGAAGTTGAGCAAGTCTACTTAGGCAAGTGCAGACTATTTCTTCATTACCTGCTTTATTACATTGAGATTCACCTGATCAAGGGGATATTGTTATGACCCCTCTGAAAAAGTGTATTGAGTATTCTTCTGCAAGTCACTAGATGTTTTGGAGTTTGTGCAGACCAATAACCCTAAAAAGTGTTGTGTATCCAATTCTTCTTCACTGTTTTTGCCTCTTGCCTTTTTAAGTAGAGGTATTGACTATCCAGCAATTAAAGGTCTGTATATCCTGCCCCATGCAACTCCTAGTTGCTTGATCATTTACTCCCTTGCTTGATTGAGCCAGCTACTTTGGATCCCTGTCTGTGTTTTTGAGCTTCTGAATCTCTGCCTGATTCAACTAGCTATCTGCAACTAGCTGCCATAGTGTCCTTGCCTTGTTTTTATTACCCTGCTGTGTTTTCTGGGTTCTGACCTGTGGCCTGTATACTTGTGGCTATATCGGGCAGCAAAGCTGAGGGGGTGAGCAGGTACCCGGTTTTCCTGCAGACAGTACACGTGCAATGCAGTAGGACCATCTGCTCATGTGTTGATCGCTGAGGGAAAAGGATGGGCTGAGGATTGGTACCTAGGGCAGCATCAGACATGAATACAGTCCTGGTTACCCAGCATATAGACCCCGCTCTACTGATACTTGTCCTGACAGTAGTTCTGTCACAGATTTCATGGAAAAGTGAAATGTTTGTTCTGGGCCAAACGTTACATTAAAGATGCCATGATAGCAACCAAAGAGCAATTAGCTTTGATCAGACAACTGCAGAGGGATCAGGCCCGGACTGGCAATCTGTGGGTTCTGGCAAATGCCAGAGGGGCTGCTATAAGGTCCCATAGAAAGTCAGCATTTAGTGGGCTGGTGGGGGCTGTTTGGGCCTCTGAGTGGGCTGATTGGGCCTTTGTGTAGCTGAAATGCCAGGGCCTATTTTAGTTCTCAGTCCGGACCTGAGAGGGATTATGAAAGCATGGTTGGCTTGGGTTACTGCAGTGGTGCAAACTTTCCCAGATTTAGTAACTCAGTCCCACTCTGTCAAGCTTTCACTTAAACTCTGCCTTAAACACACACATCACCTATCACATACCAACTGTCTTGCACACCAAGAGAAACTGAAGGACACACACACATATACATCTGCAGTGACACAAACAGGCTCATACAAGCAATCATACATGCACATGTATACTCCAGCAAGCTCATACATACTTGAACATGCACATGATCACACTGTTAAAAATGGTCAATAATAACTTAATAGTTAATTTTTATTGTTGCTTATATTTAGTTGACTGGATTATATGATTAATCCTTTTTATAATTCAAACATTAATCTTTTTTTATGATTGATTTATTGTGCTATCATTGAGTGACAACAAAATTGTGATATTGGCTATATGCACTGATGGTGCCTATTCCTAATGTTGTTTCTTATTGCAGGTTTTGCAGCAGTTGCAAAATATTTCAGTATATCCCTGAAATACTTTATCTAAACCCCATATGCTTAGCCATCACTGTACCACCCTTTTTCTTATGAGACACATGCTACCTTGACAAGTGAATTGTATATAGGGTGCAAAGTAAGGGAAGCAACAGGAGTGGGGTTCCATTTGCAAGCTCACACTGTACGTATTCCCTGAGCTGTTTTTACAATATGTAACAATTACAAAGGGCACAATACAAGCAAACATCCTTAGAGCAGGTGGCTGTTGCCAAGTCCAGAACAGAAGTACTTCACTGGTTTGTGTGTGAGTAAGTTGCATATTATTCCTCTTTCTTAGAGTCTTTTATTATTAAAAAAAAACATACATTTTGTTTGTCAAAAGCTGCATCTGACAGGGTTTTCTTTGAATTATTTCATATAGTTTAGTACTCTGACACCCAGAACAGTTACAACATCATCATATAATTACACAAAATAGTATGCAGTATTAAATAACCAATATTACTATCATTTGAGTGTCCTGCAGTAAATTGACTCTTTAATTATATCTGCAGTACATTATTCCCTGATTATGCTTTTGAAACTATAGCTTTTTATATTTATTTATAGTAGTGGAATTAAATTGTACAAGTTGTGTATCCAGTTGACGTTACTATATGATTAATGCTTTAAAGCATTCATACTACTTGAATTGATTTTTTTCAATTCAGCCCAACGATCTTATTTTTAACTTTAAGCATTATTCTTTCCACCATGACTATAGCATTAAAGTAATTGCAGATGCTTTATTAAAAATATGGCTAGTATGAAGAAGTAGTATCAGGCAATTTCTGACATTTCATAGAAACAGAAGAAATGACAGTATATGACTGAGGTAAGTTTGTAGTGCCGTCAGCTCAATAATCTCTGCCATTTGCCACTGGCCATTTGTTTTGTTTTTTTGCCCAAGGTCAATACGTGTCTTCAGGGATTTCATATGAATTAATAATCACTGGGTTTGAGAAATGTTATGAAATGATCTAGTCTATAACATGGGTAATGTGTCTCCACTTTTAAAACAGCGTTATTATACCACCAAGTTAACCTTAGCATAACATGGTAAGCCTGGGTATTTTTGTACTCACCCATATTTACAAAGCTCATGACTGTATCAGCTTCACTGATCACTGTTCCTAGTGGTGGACTTTGAGTGCTTAATGTTGTAAAATGTGCCCTGGAAACACCTGGCATTCCATCCTCATCTTCCTCACTACACATAGCATGATAAAGATCCAGCATGAAGAGAGGGGCAGAGGAAGGAACTTGACCGCCACTCGCAGGTCTGGGTCTCCCTGGCAATCCCATTATGGACAGAATCTCTCTTTGCATCTCTCGCTTCTCTCTGCCGCTTAGTTTCCTCTGAATGAAACTTGAATGAAGATGATTTTTCACAAAGCTCCCACTTGTAAGATCCCATAAAATGACCAGGATAGACACAGCAGCCAAAGTTGCATTTGACATTTCTCTGTTAAAAAACATTGTGCTGGCTTGTATTTTTCCCAGTGAACCAGATAATTTTTAATGTAGAAAAAAAAAATTAAGAAAAAAGTTCAGTGAAGCAGAATTGCAAACGGTGAGAATACTTGACAGTTCTTTTTTCTTCTTTTATTCCAGTAGACTTTTAAAAACTTGAAAGAAAATAACTGTTTAGATGCATTGTCATGGTTGATTCCCAAAAGCAACTTGTAATGTTCTTCTGCTTGTCTTGCTCAGGCTCTTAATTACAAAGCAATGTGCTGTTTTTAATTACCTGTAAAAACAAAGTAAAAATATGGCACAGATGGAACCACTTTATTTCTCAGCCAGTGAATGCTCAGCCCATACATCTAAGAGAAAAAAAGGCAAAAAAAAGCCCTAAAATTCTGGCAGGGTTCTCTGCTCACTGTGCACTGAAGATGCTCTTTCTTAGCAATAGCAAAAAAAACACACTTTTGCTAAGCAGTCTCTGTCATTTCCAATGTATTGATAAATCTTGTCCACCCTACAAGAAAATAAATTCCATGGAGAAGAGGAGATATCCTTTACAGCTCTATAAACTGAGTGCAATTCCCCGAAGTGACTGCCAGTTTTGAAGTTCTTATGTAGTCTGAAAAGTACTTCCTCCCGTCTCTGTTCTCTGGAGCTTTTTCCTACCCACACTTCTTGGCAAATTAGATTATAGGTGCTAACTTGTGATCTAACCACTGTGCAGTAAAGGATTGGTTCCGTTTTTCTAGGGAAATTCATGGATACTTTTTTTTTCAGAGATAATTCGAGCAACTGGCCTGATTGCTGCAATGTGTTATGGTAAAAAAAAAAATGTAAATAAAGATAGAATGAAAAGTGAACTTCCCTCCAACAAAAAAGCATTCATTCATACTCCTGTACTTATAAGAGGTATAAGGCTGATTTCTTATTGCACAGAGTATACAGACTGTTTGTTTCCTCCCAGATTTTAAAAGTTATAGCATTTTTAAAAAAAAAAAAAAAAGATAACTATTTTCAAGAATATTATCTGTAAAACACAACATGCTGTTCCTCCTAAACATCTCCAGATTTCATTAAATGTGTGTCTTGTTCTTATGGTTAGAAGTGCATTCTGACTAAGGGCGGCATCTGAATGCACACTTTGAGAAAGACAAAGGAATGTTACCTGCAGGGTTTCCCAGTGTTTTTTCTCTGGAGATACTCAGTTCTCTTGCTGCAACCTTAGGGACACCTTGCATGATGCTTTTAGGGATGTTTTCAAAAGGCAATAAGTCTCAAGGTTGTCCCTAATGTATATGTTTTGATTTCAACAATGATGGAAGGTAAGTCTCTTCTGAATGCAAAATGGGCAATGCTCACTGCCTTTGCCCCTTGAAGAATTGTTGCAGGGCTCTGCTCTTCATTTTACAGCAAAAGGACATCCAGCTGTCCTGAATAATATTGCACTAACTGCATTAGTCAGGGCAGGGGAGCACAGTCACCCCTTTTTCCTTCCCCTAGCTGCTAATGCTGTTAGATAAGCACAAGGGGGTATTTTTTCCTGCTGCCCATATTGTTCTAGCACTTGCTCAATGCTAAAAAATAAATTACCTCAAATGTCAATACAGTCACAACAGTCCAGAAAATGATGAGGCAGAAATCAGTCAAAAGAATGTAGGGAAGGGATCAAGCATTTTTTAGTAGCAGCACAAACTGTCTTAATGTCCTTAATATAGTGAATAAAGTACCCCCTATTGTAAAATATAAGGATATTATAAGTAGGGATGTAGCGAACGTCGGAAAAAAAGTTCGCGAACATATTCGCGAACTTGCGCAAAAACGCGAGCGGTTCGCGAACGGTTCGCGAACCCCATAGACTTCAATGGGAAGGCGAACTTTAACATCTAGAAAAGACATTTCTGGCCAGAAAAATGATTTTAAAGTTGTTTAAAGGGTGCAACGACCTGGACAGTGGCATGCCAGAGGGGGATCAAGGGCAAAAATGTATCTGAAAAATCTGCCTGTGTGTGCTTGGAAGAGATAGTGTAGGGGGAGAGCTGTTAGTGATTTCAGGGACAGATGATAGTAAGTTTGCTGGCTAGTAATCTGCTTGATACTGCTCTGTATTGGAGGGACAGAAGTCTGCAGGGATTTGAGGGACATTTTAGCTTAGGTAGCTTTGCTGGCTAGTAATCTACTGTTCTCTTTAAACAACTGCCATACGTTGACCTTGTAGGCATTGTTTGCCCAGTTTTTTTGGACGCAGCCACTGAAGCACAGTTGCCATAAAAAATATGCCATATAAATGCTGAAAATAGTCATTTTTCGCCATACGTTGACCTTGTAGACATTGTTTGCCCAGTTTTTTTGGTTGCAGCCACTGAAGCACAGTTGCCAGAAAAAATATGCCATATAAATGCTGAAAATAGTCATTTTTTGCCATACGTTGACCTTGTAGGCATTGTTTGCCCAGTTTTTTTGGTCGCAGCCACTGAAGCACAGTTGCCAGAAAAAATATGCCATATAAATGCTGAAAATAGTCATTTTTTGCCATATACGTTGAGTCAACGTATGGCAAAAAATTACTATTTTCAGCATTTATATGGCATATTTTTTCTGGCCTCTGTGCTTCAGTGGCTGCGGCCAAAAAAACTGGGCAAACAATGCCTACAAGGTCAACGTCGTTGACCTTGTAGGCATTGTTTGCCCAGTTTTTTTGGCCGCAGCCACTGAAGCACAGAGGCCAGAAAAAATATGCCATATAAATGCTGAAAATAGTCATTTTTTTGGTCGCAGCCACTGAAGCACAGTTGCCAGAAAAATTATGCCATATAAATGCTGAAAATATGCATTTTTTTGGTTGCAGCCACTGAAGCACAGAGGCCAGAAAAATTATGCCATATAAATGCTGAAAATATAAATTTTTTTGGTTGCAGCCACTGAAGCACAGAGGCCAGAAAAATTATGCCATATAAATGCAGAAAATATGCATTTTTTTGGTCGCAGCCACTGAAGCACAGTTGCCAGAAAAATTATGCCATATAAATGCTGAAAATATAAATTTTTTTGGTTGCAGCCACTGAAGCACAGAGGCCAGAAAAATTATGCCATATAAATGCTGAAAATATGCATTTTTTTGGTCGCAGCCACTGAAGCACAGTTGCCAGAAAAATTATGCCATATAAATGCTGAAAATATAAATTTTTTTGGTTGCAGCCACTGAAGCACAGAGGCCAGAAAAATTATGCCATATAAATGCTGAAAATATGCATTTTTTTGGTTGCAGCCACTGAAGCACAGAGGCCAGAAAAATTATGCCATATAAATGCAGAAAATATGCATTTTTTTGGACGCAGCCACTGAAGCACAGTTGCCAGAAAAAATATGCCATATAAATGCTGAAAATAGTCATTTTTTGCCATACGTTGACCTTGTAGACATTGTTTGCCCAGTTTTTTTGGTTGCAGCCACTGAAGCACAGAGGCCAGAAAAAATTAAACCAGTAGGGTTTGCACCCTAGTTTGTAACGGTGGCGGAGGGAGGAGGAGGACGCTAAAGGACAGCTGTGTGTGGAGTCATGAGGCTTGAAGAGAAGGACAGCTGCATAGAAGTCAGAACAAGTCTTCCGGCGTGCAGTAACCCTCCGAGATCCACCCCTCATTCATTTTAATAAAGGTCAGGTAATCGACACTTTTGTGACCTAGGCGAGTTCTCTTCTCAGTTACAATCCCTCCTGCTGCACTGAAGGTCCTTTCTGAGAGCACACTTGAGGCTGGGCAAGACAAGAGGTTCATGGCAAATTGTGACAGCTCTGGCCACAGATCAAGCCTGCGCACCCAGTAGTCCAGGGGTTCATCGCTCCTCAGAGTTTTGATATCTGCAGTTAATGCCAGGTAGTCCGCTACCTGCCGGTCGAGGCGTTCTTTGAGGGTGGATCCAGAAGGGTTGTGGCGCTGCCTTGGACAGAAAAACATTTGCATGTCTGACGTTACAGACTGGCCAAAGGGCTTTGTCCTTGCAGGTGTGCTCGTGGCAGGATTACTGGCACCTCTGCCCCTGGAATGTTGATGAGTTCCTGAAGTGACATCACCCTTAAAAGCATTGTACAACATGTTTTGCAGGCTGGTTTGTAAATGCCGCATCTTTTCGAACTTGTGGTATGTTGGTAACATTTCTGACACTTTATGCTTGTACCGAGGGTCTAGTAGCGTTGCGACCCAGTACAAGTCCTTCTCCTTAAGCCTCTTGATACGGGGGTCCTTCAACAGGCATGATAGCATGAAAGACCCCATTCTCACAAGGTTGGATGCAGAGCTATCCATCTCCGCTTCCTCATTATCAAGGACTGCATCATCCACGGTCTCCTCCCCCAGCCACGTACAAGACCAGGGGTCCCCAAAAGGTCACCACTAGCCCCCTGGGAAGCCTGCTCCTGTTGGTCCTCCTCCTCCTCCTCCACAAAGCCACCTTCCTCCTCTGACTCCACTTCTGCAGCAGGTGCCTGGGTTCGTTCTGGTGATTCCGACCAGAAATCGTGCGCTTCCAGCTCCTCGTCACGCTGGTCTACAGCCTCATCTGTCACTCGTCGCACGGCACGCTCCAGGAAGAAAGCGAAGGGTATTAGGTCGCTGATGGTGCCTTCGGTGCGACTGACCATATTTGTCACCTCTTCAAAAGGTCGCATGAGCCTGCAGGCATCGCGCATAAGCACCCAGTAACGGGGGAAAAAAATCCCCAGCTGTGCAGATCCAGTCCTACCACCCAGTTCAAAAAGGTACTCGTTGACGGCCCTTTGTTGTTGCAGCAGACGTTCCAACATAAGGAGCGTTGAATTCCAGCGAGTCTGGCTGTCAGAAATCAAACGCCTGACTGGCATGTTGTAGCGCTGCTGAATGTCAGCAAGGCGTGCCATGGCTGTGTAGGAACGTCTGAAATGGGCCGACACCTTTCTGGACTGGGTGAGAACGTCCTGGAATCCTGGGTACTTGGAGACAAAACGTTGGACTATTAAATTTAACACATGTGCCATGCAGGGCACATGTGTTAAATTGCCTAGTCTCAACGCTGCCAACAGATTGCTTCCATTGTCACACACCACTTTTCCGATCTGCAGTTGGTGTGGGGTCAGCCACCGATCGGCCTGTGACTGCAGAGATGACAGGAGTACAGATCCGGTATGGTTTTTGCTTTCCAGGCACGTCATCCCCAAGACAGCGTGACAACGGCGTACCTGGCACGTCGAATAGCCTAGGGGGAGCTGGGGGTGCACAGGTGTGGAGGAGGAGAAGGAGGACCCAGCAGCAGAGTAAGAAGAAGAAGAAGACGAGGTAGAGAGCGATGGAGGAGTAGAGGTGGTGGCAGAACCGCGTGCAATCCGTGGCGGTGACACCAACTCCACTGTTGTTGTTGAGCTACCCATTCCCTGCTTCCCAGCCATTACCAAGTTCACCCAGTGGGCAGTGTAGGTGACATACCTGCCCTGACCATGCTTGGAGGACCATGCGTCAGTAGTCATATGGACCTTTGGCCCAACACTAAGTGACAGAGATGCGGTAACTTGGCTCTGCACATGTTGGTACAGGTGTGGTATTCCCTTTTTAGAAAAAAAATTGCGGCTGGGTACCTTCCACTGCGGTGTCCCAATTGCTACAAATTTGCGGAAGGCCTCAGAGTCCACCAGCTGGTATGGTAAAAGCTGGCGGGCTAAGAGTGCAGACAAGCCAGCTGTCAGACGCCGGGCAAGGGGGTGACAGTCAGACATTGGCTTCTTACGCTCAAACATGGCCTTCACAGAAACTTGGCTGGTGGCAGATGACTGGGAATGGGAACAGGTGGTCAAGGTGGAAGGCGGAGTGGAGGGTGGTTCAGACGGGTCAAGGAGAGCAGAGGTAGAGCAGTAAGATGCTGGACCAGAAGGAGTGTGGCTTTTAGTTTGCCTGTTGCCTTTGAGGTGTTGCTCCCAAAGTGCTTTGTGCTTGCCGCTCATGTGCCTTCGCATAGAAGTTGTACCTATGTGGCTGTTGGGCTTACCAAGGCTCAGTTTCTGACTGCACTCATTGCAAATTACAATGCTTTTGTCAGAGGCACACACATTAAAAAAATCCCACACTGCTGACTTTTTGGAAGTGTGCGATCTGGCGGTAACAGTAGAAGTTGGCGGCATTGGCGGCAATGGCGGGTGCGTTGGCCGGCTGAACACAGGTGCCGATACATGTTGTTGCCCTACTGATCCCTGCGGGCTGTCCTCCCTGCTTCTTCTAAGTCTTATTCTCCTACTGCCTCTCTGACTCTCCGTCTCTCCATCTGAACTACCCTCCTCTTGCTCTCTTCTACTAGGCACCCACAAAACATCAATCTCCTCATCATCATTCTCCTCAGATGCATCAATTTCTTCTGACACATCACAGAAGGAAGCAGCAGCGGGGACCTCCTCCTCATCACTCATTATGTCCATCTCTATCGTGTTCTCTGCCAGAATTAAATCTGGTGTAAGGTCCTCATCTCCTTCATCTTCTTCTGGCAATAATGGTTGCGCATTACTCAGTTCAAGAAACTCATGGGAAAATAACTCCTCTGACCCCAGTGAAGAAGGGGCACCGGTGGTGGAGGAAGTGTTACGTGGGGTGGCCATAGCAGTGGAGGATGAGGAGGATGTTGTGGTAAAGTTAGAAACGGTAGAGGATGGGGTGTGCTGTGTAAGCCAGTCAACTACCTCTTCAGCATTTTGGGAGTTCAGGGTCATTGGCTTTTTAAAACTGGGCAATTTGCTAGGGCCACAGGATTGCATAGCAGCACGGCCCCTAGCACGGCCTCTGCGTGGCGGCCTGCATTGCCTGGCATTATTTTTAAAAAAACAACAACAACAACAAAAACTCAGTTGGTTTTTCTGGAAACGATAATACACACAGCTAGATGGCGGGTTGAAGAAAACAGTGTGCAAATAATGCCTACAAGGTCAACGTATACACTACTACAGCGGTGGATACGGATTACGTAAAATATATGAATGCTGCTTGAAAAAAAGTAACTCAAGTGGTTTTTCTAGAGACGATAATATTATCAATATTTAGACAAAATGTGAACAAGGTCACACAGCTAGATGGCGGGTTGAAGAAAACAGTGTGCAAATAATGCCTACAAGGTCAACGTATACACTACTACAGCGGTGGATACAGATTACGTAAAATATATGAATGCTGCTTGAAAAAAAGTAACTCAAGTGGTTTTTCTAGAGACGATAATATTATCAATATTTAGACAAAATGTGAACAAGGTCACACAGCTAGATGGCGGGTTGAAGAAAACAGTGTGCAAATAATGCCTACAAGGTCAACGTATACACTACTACAGCGGTGGATACGGATTACGTAAAATATATGAATGCTGCTTGAAAAAAAGTAACTCAAGTGGTTTTTCTAGAGACGATAATATTATCAATATTTAGACAAAATGTGAACAAGCTCACACAGCTAGATGGCGGGTTGAAGAAAACAGTGTGCAAATAATGCCTACAAGGTCAACGTATACACTACTACAGCGGTGGATACGGATTACGTAAAATATATGAATGCTGCTTGAAAAAAAGTAACTCAAGTGGTTTTTCTAGAGACGATAATATTATCAATATTTAGACAAAATGTGAACAAGCTCACACAGCTAGATGGCGGGTTGAAGAAAACAGTATGCAAATAATGCCTACAAGGTCAACGTATACACTACTACAGCGGTGGATACGGATTACGTAAAATATATTATGGCTGCTTGAAAAAAGTCACTCCGGTGTTTTTTCTGGAGACGGTAATATTATGGATATTTAGACAGAATGTGAACAAGGTCACACAGCTAGATGGCGGGTTGAAGAAAACAGTGTGCAAATAATGCCTACAAGGTCAACGTATACACTACTACAGCGGTGGATACGGATTACGTAAAATATATTATGGCTGCTTGAAAAAAGTCACTCCGGTGTTTTTTCTGGAGACGGTAATATTATGGATATTTAGACAGAATGTGAACAAGGTCACACAGCTAGATGGCGGGTTGAAGAAAACAGTGTGCAAATAATGCCTACAAGGTCAACGTATACACTACTACAGCGGTGGATACGGATTACGTAAAATATATTATGGCTGCTTGAAAAAAGTCACTCCGGTGTTTTTTCTGGAGACGGTAATATTATGGATATTTAGACAGAATGTGAACAAGGTCACACAGCTAGATGGCGGGTTGAAGAAAACACTGTGCAAATAATGCCTACAAGGTCAATGTATACACTACTACAGCGGTGGATACGGATTACGTAAAATATATTATGGCTGCTTGAAAAAAGTCACTCCGGTGTTTTTTCTGGAGACGGTAATATTATGGATATTTAGACAGAATGTGAACAAGGTCACACAGCTAGATGGCGGGTTGAAGAAAACAGTGTGCAAATAATGCCTACAAGGTCAACGTATACACTACTACAGCGGTGGATACGGATTACGTAAAATATATGAATGCTGCTTGAAAAAAAGTAACTCAAGTGGTTTTTCTAGAGACGATCATATTATCAATATTTAGACAAAATGTGAACAAGCTCACACAGCTAGATGGCGGGTTGAAGAAAACACTGTGCAAATAATGCCTACAAGGTCAACGTATACACTACTACAGCGGTGGATACGGATTACGTAAAATATATTATGGCTGCTTGAAAAAAGTCACTCCGGTGTTTTTTCTGGAGACGGTAATATTATGGATATATAGACAGAATGTGAACAAGGTCACACAGCTAGATGGCGGGTTGAAGAAAACAGTGTGCAAATAATGCCTACAAGGTCAACGTATACACTACTACAGCGGTGGATACGGATTACGTAAAATATATGAATGCTGCTTGAAAAAAAGTAACTCAAGTGGTTTTTCTAGAGACGATAATATTATCAATATTTAGACAAAATGTGAACAAGCTCACACAGCTAGATGGCGGGTTGAAGAAAACACTGTGCAAATAATGCCTACAAGGTCAACGTATACACTACTACAGCGGTGGATACGGATTACGTAAAATATATTATGGCTGCTTGAAAAAAGTCACTCCGGTGTTTTTTCTGGAGACGGTAATATTATGGATATTTAGACAGAATGTGAACAAGGTCACACAGCTAGATGGCGGGTTGAAGAAAACAGTGTGCAAATAATGCCTACAGGGCAAATAATGCCTAAAAGGTCAACTTATACACTACTACAGCGGTAGTAAAATAAAAAAAAGTAAAATAAAAAAAAAATGAATATTAAAAAAAAAAAATTAAAGTTGGTGCTGCTGAACTACTAGGAGCAGCAGATTAGCACACCAGTCCCACTCCCCAACACTGCTAGACTAATAGCACTGGGCTCTTATAGTAGTAGTAGTAGTAGTAGTAAAACAACAAAAAAATAAATAAAAGCAGTCCTTACAAGGACTACTGTTATTGCAGCAGTCAGCAGATGAGATCAGAAGCAGGACAGCTGCCCACTGCAGCTACATACAGAGCACTGCAGTAGAAGGTAGATTACTAGCCAGCAAAGCTACCTAAGCTTAAATGTCCCTCAAACCCCTGCAGACTTCTGTCCCTCCAATAACAGAGCAGTATCAAAACGATTACTAGCCAGCAAACTTTCAACTGTCCCTGAAATCACTAACAGGCACTATCTCTTCAGCACACTATCTCTTCAGCACACACAGGCAGAGTGAAAAAACGCTGCAGGGCTTCGGTTTTTATAGGGAAGGGGAGTGGTCCAGGGGAGAGCTTCCTGATTGGCTGCCATGTACCTGCTGGTCTGGGGTGAGAGGGCAAAAAAAAGCGCCAACAATGGCGAACCCAAAATGGCGAACGTCGCGCGACGTTCGCGAACTTCCGGCGAGCGCGAACACCCGATGTTCGCGCGAACAAGTTCGCCGGCGAACAGTTCGCGACATCTCTAATTATAAGTTACAGAGTTCCATGACCATAAAGCATGAGGCCAAAGCCAAGAGATTTTTATACAGGAACTCCAAGGTGACTTCTCATATCTTCATATTTTGCCAAAGGGGTACTTTACTTATTATAATACACACGTTTCAGTGAGTCATGTGACAAAAATGACATCACTAAGCCCCAATTATTACCAATGACATCATTAAGCACCGTTTATAAGGATATAATACACAAGAGCCATGAAAATCCTGTAAATTATATCCTTATAAACGGTGCTTAGTGATGTTATCAGATATAATCGGAGGGGGTTGTTTACTCACTATATAATTTACAGAATATTCATGGGTATTGTGTAATATATAATGAATAAAGTACCCCCTCTTGTAAAATATATATTGATAATGGGTTGAGTGCAGAGGGCCTCTTGTATTTGTCTCTCTCTCAAGAGACAAATACAAGATTTTGTTTGCACGTTGCTCGCCCAATGGAACAGATCCAGTGGCTGCTTGGGACTTTGGGACTTGGGGCCAAAACGCCGCTCCTGGTAACTTTAAAAGCTACATTTTTAAACCGGAAATTTGGCTCTACTAGCACAGAGAGAGCAAATATGCTTTCTGCGCTAGCGTCCTAGCACCCCTGGACCCAGGATCGCTCCCAGAAATTGGCAACTACCTAACTCAACTTATAGTAATGCCGATGATTTCACACAAAAATGTTACTGTTGAATTACCTATAGGTTACAACCACCTCAAGAGCAGAAAGGACATTGCTCACCTTCCTTCTGTTCCACGCAAAAAAAGCCAATGCCATTAAATGGGGAGGGAGTGGCTAATACAAGGTATGCAGACGGGGGGGGGAGACACAGCCATGTGGTGTATTATGCTATGAAACTGTTTATTGATATATTTGTTTATACTTTGTGGTAAATTTGCACAATTAAATGCTTTGATGTGAGATTCTGTTCATTCATATTTTTTTCTTTGACCATTAAATGGAAGGATGAGTCCTCTCCTATCCTCAACTTCTGGATAAGCCTGATAGAGCAAAAACTACCAGCATTGGAACAAATCTACGCTGCAAGGGGATGTCCCGCAAAATTCAACAAAATTTGGACGCTTTGGATCCTACTAAATGAGTCATACACAAACAAGCCACTGGACTGGCTTGAAACCCCTGTCCATGACTTGAATACTTACGAGTAGTATCACAAAGGCTGTTCTACGCACTAGTAACCAATCTAAAACAGAAAGTGTATTGAGGTCAAAATTTCATTATACCATGCTTTTTCCTTTGATTTGTTAATAGAGATGATGACAATGGGTTGATACCTTGTGTGTTCACATTTTAGACTTGACATCCTCCCCCCCCTTATACTTCACCTTCTTTCTCTATCTATCTTTTCTCTTCCTCATTCCTCTTTTTCAAACACCACTTTCAGGTTGGGGATCCCATGGTTAAAAATAAGAACATTTTTCCAGGGGATACCAAATAAAACATATGTCTACAAAGTTGACCTTGTATATGCAAACTGTCTGGTAACCTTTTGGAAATAAATAAATAACTTTTAAAAAAGGAAGAAGTAGTCAATGGGGGGTTCAGTCTGTTGTGTGAAACAAGAATCCATGATGTCACAGGGAGTCTCACAGCTTTTGACTGCATTGCATAGTATCAAAATGCAGTTAGTACTGGGCATAGGTCAGCACTAGGCAAAAAGAGTTTCCCAATGCCGCTGGTGATATTCACACCTCTTTCATGGTGGTCGGTTGCTCATGTGGCACCAAAATTGCCCAGAATTCACCTAATTCACATAATCTATCTTGTTTCTCATAAAGAAATGCTACACTAACAGCATTCAACACAGGTTTCAGATGGGCCAGAGCAGTGGTTTCTAAATTTTTGACCCCCTAAGTGGATCAGCTAGCTTAAAGACCAGTAAGCCTGACATGTGGAGAAAATAAAATTGGGCAATCTAAAGGCCAATTGCAGACGCAAGCCCTTTTGCCCCTTCAAAATGACAGAATAACAGAATCACGAGACAAAGACAAATTCTAATATATTAAGTGGTTCCAAATCAGTATCGGACTGGGACACCAAGGGCCCACCCAAAAACCTTATACCAAGGGCCCACCCAAAAACCTTATACCAAGGGCCCACCCAATAACCTTAGACCAGGGGCCCACCAAAAAACGTAGACCAGGGGCCCATTCTCAGTAATATTATTCTTCTTCTCCTCACTCAACCTCTATTCTCCTCATCTCTTTTCTTTACATACTATAATTTATTATGTCATCTATTTAGCCTCTTTACTCTCATAGAAATAGGGAATGGCCAAGAAATAGGCCACATGTTTAACCGCATGAGGGCCCACTGACACCTGGGCCCACTGGGAGTTTTACTGGTATCCCGGTGGGCCAGTCTGACACTGTTCCAATTTAATATAAAAAAAAACTCTTAGAAAAAGTTTATAGGCAAAATGAAAGTGATTTTTTTAGGTTCCTAACAAGAAGGTAAACAGTAAAAAGCTCAAGGAGGAAATCACATTCATCTTTGGTTCAATGGTCAGTAAGTCATTGCCCAGATCCTCAGCTAAATTACAGCATTATTGCTATCTGAGTAGTACAGCTCAGTGAAGTAGCAATGAATGCTTGCTCATGATGGTAAATGACACAGGCAAAAATACAAAGAACTTTTCAAAGCACCATCTGGTGTCAAGAATCAGCACTGCAGAAAAAAGGACAACAACAATGCAAGATGTAGCATTTGTAAGAAAATGAAATGAAATAAATGATGGGGTAGTGTGCACTTCAACAGCATTCTGCTTTAACTATGTCCTACACTGAACATCATCTACCATATAATTCCAGACTTCCTGTATATGTTCCTACATATGCCGTCTTTCTTCCTGATTAGTAACATTGCCATCAAGTTTCATTTTTACTGGCCAAGCTGGTAAAATATCGGTCAGGTGGCAACTCTTTGCACACCAACCTTATCTTCCATATCATCAACAATATTAACAATATTATTTGTGAAAATTCTGAAAAAAAAGGCTTGGGCCAAGCTGTGATCCCTGTGCTATGTCAGTTACATCTCCAGCCCACTTGTATGTTACTCTCTGCGCTCTGTCCCTCCTCACTGATTATGAAACACCTGAATTTAACCTTGCTACCTATCATTGACTTGAATGGTAATCACATTGCTTTTTAACACAATGTTTGGCATCACTTGCACTTTCTGCATTTTTTCTGACAATGCCTACTGTGCTACTAGCCTAACCCTTTGCCACAGCCTGCAGAATTTTATTGTATAGACCAGTTTGTTACAATATTAGTTCAGCTAAATATATAACATTACCATCCATATTTGGATCTGGTCTGCTATTTCCATCTCTTAGAAGCAAACCGGATTTCTTAATGCAAGTGATTTCCTTATTGTTCTAAATAAAATGGAATGACTTCATGGTTTAGGGATTATCAGTCTATAATTTGATTTGTTGTAACCTTGTTCTATTTTTTAAATAATTCTACCAGATTAGATTATTGCCAACCTTGTGTAAATCCTGGCAATTACAAGGATAGAAAAAGTGGTTTGACAACAAACTTTATTCCCCCAGAACCTTTGGATGGATTAAATCTGACCCTTGCACTGCATTCGATGTGAGCTATTGCATAGTTCGTTTTGAAATGTCCCATTCAAGTCAGTGGCAGGCTATTTAGTATAGCAAGCAAGCTTATCTGTACTTTAAAACTTTTAAACTTTTTTATGTGAAGGCTTTTAGATCACTTTCATTTCTTCATGTTACATAGTTAAATCAAGTTGAAAAAAGACAAAGTCCATCAAGTCCAATCCCTCCAAATGAAAACCCAGCATCCATACACACACCCTCCCTACTTTCACATAAATGATATATACCCATATCTATACTTACTATAGAGTTTAGTATCACAATAGCCTTTGATATTATGCCTGTCCAAAAAATCATCCAAGCCATTCTTAAAGGCATTAACTGAATCAGCCATCACAGCATCACCCGGCAGTGCATTCCATAACCCCACTGTGAAGACCCCCCTACGTTGCTTCAAATTAAAGTTATTTTCTTCTAGTCTGAAGGGGTGGCCTCATGTTGCTGTCCCTTTGAGCAGTGGAAATATACAGGGGTTAATGTAATATGGGCAAATGTTTCTGAGTACACTAACCTATCACAACCAATCAAATATTTGCTTTCTTTATTCTTCCAGCCGGTAGCTGAATATAGCTAATCTACTTATCTTCAGTTCAAGGATAAGCTACCAGTTCAAGTAGCTTTAGTTTCCCTGTTTGCTCTCAAAAAATAAAAAGTATAGACTTTTCTAAATTAAAACAATAGGCAAAAAGTATTTTCACCAAAAATTCTATTCATTGAACACATGCTGAACAAGGGGGTATACTGTTCTTTTAAACACTATCAAGACTTCTTCTAGCTGAATTTGCTAGAAGCATCCCTGATGCTTTATATAATTTTAGCTGTAACCCTATAGCAGTCCACACCCAAACTACCAAAAGCCACCATAGGTTAAAATAAAACTTTCCAACATTACAACATATTGTGTATATTATTGTGTAATGCCATCTTCTGGTACAACAAAAGTATTACATGCTGTAGCTATACACAGTTCTACTGTTACATCTATATGTAGCAAAGACTTGTTACAACTACACTGACAAGGAGAGACCATACTTCCTTACAAATAGAAAACTCAGATCCCCAGGACTAAAAGCTAAAATTTAAACAAAAGAAAGGAAGAGAGGAAAAGAACCTTGTTTTCAGTTTGTAGGATTTCCTAGATTTAAAGTGGACCTGTCATCCAGACACAAAAATCTGTATAATAAAAGTCCTTTTCAAATTAAACATGAAATCCAATTTCTATTTTTTATTAAAGCATTCATAGCTGTTGTAAGCTCATTTAAAAATCTGAGCTGTCAATCAAATATTGTCTGCCCCTCCTCTATGCCAGTGGCATAGAGGCGGGGCAGACAATTACTTTCACTTTCCATTCAGAACTTCCTAGATGTCACTGCTGTCCACACATTCCCCAGTTCTCTTTACCGTTTAATTGTGTAGCCAGGGCATGGGGATGGACATTGGGTCCCCCATTCTGGTGCACAAACAGGATTCTGAGATGATACAAGGCTTGTCTTAATAAAACTGTCCACAAAATGGCCGCTTCCTGCTTGCTATAATTATGAATTCCCATACTGATGGAAACAAGATTCAAATAATTTATATAGTGTAATTAAAGTTCATTTTGCTTGACTAATGTGATAAAATAGGATTTGGAATGTTTTTTTTGGGGTGACGGGTCCCCTTTAAGACTCAATTATTAAAATTAATTGTTACACCATCACATCTGTGCCAAACAATCAATCAAAAACTATAATTAATTAATGTGATTATTTTTTTTTTTTATTTAAAGATTTTTATTTTCTGATAAACTTTAAAAAGCATATCATTAGCATATGTGCGGTCATGTAAATTGTAAAACTGGTTACATTATCACAGATTGGCATGACATAGTAGTAAGCATTTCTATACATGTAACTCTATACAATAAAGAAACCTTCATATATATTAACTGAACATGTTGTTGTCATTATTATTCAACCTGTGTTACATGGTCAGGGTTGCCTAATCCGTTAACGGTGCTTTTCTGTAGTTCACATAGAGGGGAAAAAGATATTCTAAAAAAAAAAGAAAGGGAAAGGAGGGAAAAAGTGAATGGGAGGGGATCAGAGGGTGAGTGCAGAGGAGCCAGGTCCGTGAGTCAAGTCTACTCTGTCTGAGTTGTCTCATATTCCGCACAGGGGTGCCATAATAGACCATTTTTCTTTGCCCTGTAAATATGCTCTAATAGTTTCCATGTTTCTTATCCAATTCACTTTAGCGATAAGAGCCGTTTGATTTGGTAGAGAGGTGCTCTTCCATTTGGCCGCCCTCAATGTTTTTGCTGCCGTAAGTATATGTGTCGCTAGTTTATTGGATTCAGAGGTTTTCAATGTTTTAAGAGGCAGGCCTAGAAGAAATGATAAGGGCTCGGGCTCAATGCATTGTTTGAAAATAGCTGATAGGATTTGGGCTACCATCTTCCAAAATGCTTTAAAGGAGAAGGAAAGGTTAAAACTAAGTAAGCCTTATCAGAAAGGTCCATCTAAATATACCAGTAAACCCCCAAAGTAGTGCTGCTCTGAGTCCCCTGTCAAAAGAAACACTGCATTTCTTTCCTTCTATTGTGTACACATGGGCTTCTGTATCAGACTTCCTGCCTTCAGCTTAAACCTCATTGCCCTGGGCAAGAGCATGCTCAGTTTGCTCCTCTCCCCCCCCTCCCTTTTCTACTGTAATCTGAGCCCAGAGACAGGGAGAGACTCTGGCAGGAAGTGATGTCACACCATGTTAATACTGCAGCTCCTATCCTAAACAAACAGAGAGCTTCTAGAGCTGTTTACTCAGGTATGGTAAAGCATTCTACAGAATAAATATAGCATTCTAGCTTGCACTATTGCAGCTAATCTATTGGCAATAAAATGCCTTCGTAGCTTTCCTTCTCCTTTAACTATCTCGCAGGTCCACCACATGTGATAAAATGTACCACGCTCTCCACATCCCCCAAAACATTGCGGAGAGTGAGTGTTTTTCGATAGATGGGCTAGCTTCGATGGGGTCATGTACCATCTAAATATCATTTTATAGGCCTTCTCCAGTATTATTGTGCACACCGATGTCTTACTGGCCTTTTCCCAGATTGTCTACCACTTTTCATTTTCAATTGTGTCCTGTACATCTTCTTCCCATCTGGTCATATATAGTTGTGCTAGGGTGGTATTGTCCTCAGCGAGCATATTGTACAGGCTAGAAATCAGGTGAGCAGATTGATCCGAGGAGTTGCACATGAGTTCAAATTGTGTGGGGGTTGGTGGTGATGCATTGCCCTGCAGAAAGGTATGAGATATAAAATGGCGTATCTGTAGATAACGGAAGAACTGATCATTTGGTATCTGGAGGTTATCTTTGAGGTCTTGAAAGGTACGTATCTCTCGCCCTTTGACTAAAGTTTTACATAGATAGGCTTTATTGTTAATCCACGGGAGGAAATCCCGTATTTCTACCCCTGGTGGAAATTTTTTGTTTCCCAGGAATGTGCAAAACATTGTGTTGCATGGGGAGAGGTGTAGTTTTTCTCTATATTTGTCCCAAAGTTGTAGAGAGTGCATTTAGGTGGGGGGGAGATGATCGGGGATATCTCTGTCTTTTTCCGGGATCCAGATGATCTGATCCATCGCAAGTGGAGTCAGATTCACATTTTCGACATCCAGCCATGGCATGATCGGATTCCTATGCATAGCCACCATCTCTGATAACCTCGCTGCTATGTAATATCTAAATATGTGTGAAAATTTCTGCTATCTTAAGTGTATCTCTCGTGATGAGCCCCTTTGAGTCTCGCATGGCGTGTATGGCCTGTGCAGCGCTGTAGCTTCTCAACTTACGCGCTAGCATGGTATGAGGTTTGTTGGCATATTCAATATATTTCTGTTTAGTTCTGGTTAATGCGAAGGCTGCCTTATCTGCCAGAAGTCGCGTCAGATCTGTTCTCAGTAAGTTAATACGTTGCAATGTTACCAGGGCGGGGTGTTGTTTATGCTGTATCGACAACCTATGAAGTTCTTCTGTTATTGTGGACACTTTTTTGAGTTGTTCTTTTTTCGCCCTGGTTGCAATGCTGATCAATACCCCCCTAACCACCACCTTATGAGCGTCCCATCTATTAGCTGAGGAAGTGTCCTTGGGATCATTTTCTCTAAAATAGTCTAGCAGGGTCTTCCTCACAGTTGTGCCGGTTGCCTGATCTATGAGAAGTGAGTCATTAAGCTTCCAGTTGCTTCTGCCCCTTAATGCATCTCATCGAACGAAGATAACCTCCACCATCCCATGATCTGACCATGTTATGTCATGTATTTTGGCTGTTCCTACTACATCAAACTGAGTTGAATTAGTAAACAGGAAGTCAATACGTGAATATGAACCGTGTACTGGAGAGAAGTATGTGTAATCCCTGTCTAGGGGGTGCTTTTCCCTCCAAATATCCACCAGTGCCAAGTTCCTCAGGTGTTTTGTTAGGCGTTTAGTATCAAATGTAAGTTCCAGGGAGTGTTTTGCTGCGAGAGTATCTCTAGTTCTGTCTAAATTGTTCTGCAAGATCGTGTTAAAATCTCCCCCTACTATCAGCCTGCCTTCCTTTACCTCCGCCAGTTTCTCAAAGAATGTCAGGAAAAACTTTGTCTTCTTTGTATTTGGTGCATAAACTGAGGCCAAAGTGACCATTTGATTTTGTAGTAGGCCAGTGACTATTACATAACGGCCCTCCTGGTCTATATGCTTCCGTTGCAGCTGAAATTTCACATGTCTGTGTATTAGTATGGCCACTCCTTTCGATTTTGTATCTCCATTAGATAGATAGCAGATGGGATATGCTTTACTCATGTACTTTGGGAAAGAACTGCGTAAGAAATGGGTTTCTTGTAATAGGATCACATCTGTCTTCATTTTAGCATAATCAGTGAGTGCCATTTTTCTTTTATTTGGTGAGTTAAGTGTGTTATCACTTTCAGGTGAAATGGGTGACTCTGTTCATGATCACTGGTGTGACTCACGGCCGGCTCCTCTGCCATTGTGTGTGCGAGTAAGGGTATAACTGGGTATTGTGGGGCCCGCTAACAGGGTACAAAATAGGTTGTATCCACTGGGGTTACCCAAATAGGAGTGAGGCTATTAGACTAACAGTTGGGTATGCCCTCTCCCCAGCCCCAACTGTATGCAAATATAAACATTATATAATCATACAACCATGCAACAAGTAAATCACGCAAAGATATAAAAAATCAAATAATTAACTTTTGCAACCGATAGAAATGAAAAACCTGACGATCTGCCATCTGAGTGTAGGAAATCTTGTCTTCCTTCTGTATCTCACCTCCAAGAAACAGGTGCTAGTCCAAATCTTTTATATGTCGCAATATCCAAAGATGGGATGAAGTCTGCATTGGAAAATTTGCAATCATCTCTGTAGGCTGGTTTGTCCTTTTCTTGATCCATGGAGACTACTTAGGTTGAGGGTCAGGTTTAAGTCGTGTTCATCTGAGCTGTTGATGTAGCGCCAGTGACTTTGTAGATGCAGGTAAGTCTATTGTTCACCGTCCACTGGCGGCTCCTGATGTCCTTCTAAATATTTATGGGCATCCTCGATGTCAGTTGGATCTCTTAGAGTATATGTGACACTGTCACAAGTGTAGATAAGTTTAAAGGGGAAGCCCCACTTGTAAGGAATGCCCTTGAGGCTCAGCACATCTGTAAGTGGTTTCATCTCTCTTCTCTTCTGTAGAGTGGATGGGGCAAGATCCGTGTAGAATTGCAGTTTAATTCCATCAAGTTCCATTGGATTTTCTCTGACTGCGTTAAGTATTGCTTCTTTTGTGCAGAAATAGTGGAAGCGCACTATAATATCCCTCGGGGGTGCATTATTCTTTGGTCGTGCTCTGAGAGCTCTGTGAGCTCTGTCCATAAGTAAGTCACTCCCCTGCATGTTTGGTAGCAATTGTTTAAAGTATCGTTTCAGGAAAGATTCTAATTGAACCGTTTCAGGGATATCACTGATGCGTAAATTATTTCGCCTTGATCGGTTCTCTAAGTCTTCTTGTGAGTCTTGGAGCTCCCTTAGTTGTAATTGCAAGTCTTGAATCTGAGCTTCTGAATTGGTTAACCTCTCCTGTATATCACCCTGATCCTGAGTAACTGTCTGTAGTTTGTGATCCAGGGTAGAAAGTTCGGAGGTGATCTCTGCTAACGAATTTCTGAGTTCTGATTGGATATCCTCCTTAAATCCGCATTAAAAACTGTTTTAATTCCTTATCGGTGCTGCTGATGGAGCGTCTGGCAAATTAAATAGAGTTGGCAGTGGCAGTCAGAGGCAGTGTTTCTTTTAAAGATACGTCTCCGTTAGTCACTCCCTGAGGATGTGGTAAATATTGAGGCTTGCGTGGAGTAGCGCTCAGGAAGGCCTACAAGGTCGTGACAGTGCCACCCGGTAATACATGCATGCCTCCTATTTAAGGTGCTGTTCATAACCTGCACGCACCGTTACAGTGAGGAGGTGTCCACAGTGCGGGTAAGGCTGGTGCACTACGGGCCTGTGCAGTAGGAAAGAAAGCCTTGTCGGGAACCATGGGGCCCACGTGGCCGCTTACCGGGTTGCGCTCCCACAGTGCCGATCGGTGATGCGTCTGGTGTTACACACCGGTTCCTGTCCGGCAGCTCGATTCACTCTGTGAACTGCAGCGCCGCTTCGGAACTAGAGCAAAGGGGCTGCGGTTCGATTCCTGCTCAAGCACTGCCGCTACGGCTGTGAGGGCCACCCGCCAGAACTAGGCCTCCGACTGGGTGTGCAGAAAAACTCGCTCCTCTTCTCAGTTCAGGTATGCGTTAGTACCGCTCATCTGTTACGAGGTTGGCTCCAATCTCAATTGATCGTTTGCAGCTAAATGTTGCATAATTGATGGCTTTTGGGGCTGAGGGAGAGCGGAGCTCCCAAGTTATGCTGCCATTTTGATCAGCGTGCAAGCCACACCCCCTAATTAATGTGATTATTAATAAAGTACAAGTGCTTTCTGTGTGATTCAGTTATAAATTAATTAATTAATTTAAAATTAAATCAATTATTTCACTCCCAACTTGGTCCAATCTATTATGAATTTCTTATTTCCAAAATTAATTCAGTGCCACAACAATCAAAACGCCATTGCTTCAGTGTTCAATAATCAATTCTTAATAATAATTAATTAAATCCTAATTGGATTTCTAAAGTGCCAGTGCTTCCAAATTATTGTTATCAATCCGAATCCATTTTATCCAATGAAATTCATAAATTAATAAAGTGACCTGTGCCAATAAGTTAGTATAAATAAATTAAAACCGGTCTGTTGAGTTCATATATTTAGCCACGAAATTAGAAATAAATAGTAGGTGGAGTTGCTCTCATAGAATCTAACTTGGTTTTTTTCTAATCCGTGGGAGCACCACAAAGCGGGAGAAAGGCAGAGGCTGGATTTTTAATCTTTTCTATCTTGGATGGAAGAGGCTCCCTCAAATATATGTCCCAATATCAACATATATACTAATCTAGTAATCCAAGATATCTTAAAATTAACTCCAAAGATTTACGAAGATAACTTAACCCAAGAAGAGAAAGAGGTGATAAAAGAGATCAGAATGTGGGATGACATTCAAATTAAACAGTCAGACAAAGGGGGAAATATAGTTCTTTGGCCAAACGATATGTATCTAGAAGAGGCAGATAGACACTTGGGGGCAAATTCACTAAGATGCAAAGTTGCGCCAGGCGCAACTTCGCCGCACTTCGCTGCACTTCGCCGCACTTCGCCAGGCGTAGTTTCGCCAGGGCTCCTCAAATTCACTAAAATCCGAAGTTGCGCACAGGGGTAGCGTAAGGTTGCGAAGTTGCGCTAGCGTTGATTCGTTATATAAAGCGAAGTTACGCTAACGAAGGCTAATTTGCATACGGCGCGAAATTCTAATTTCAATGGAGGAACACGTATCTGCACTACAAATGCCTAGAAAACCTTCAAATCAGCAAAAAAAATTTTTTATTTTGCCCTACACATGTGCCCACTGTCTAGGTAAGTTGCCATGAGTCAGGAAATGTAGGGGGGAGGAAGGGGAGCCCCAAAATTTTTTCGATCTTTTTCAGCCTATCAGCCATCATGTAAAAAACACGCCAGCGTTTTTTGGGACTTAGAAAAAAAATTTACCTTTTTTTTTAAACAATCCCTATCTACTCTATTGCGCTTCGCCAGGTCTGAGGTGGCGAAGGAAGTCTAGCGTAAAAGGTAGCGTTCAGTACACTGCGCAAGTTAGTGAATTTGCGTAGTTTGGTCGCTAGCGAAAATCGCCTGGCGTAAGGTTGCGAAGTAACACTAGCGAAACTACGCCAGCGTTTGTTAGTGAATTTGCGCAGTAGCGAAAATGCCAAACGCTAGCGAATTAACGCTAGCGTTCAGCGCTTCGCGGCTTAGTGAATTTGCCCCATAAAGTCAGAGTGTTATAAAGAACTATTGGGAGACCCAACAGAAAATTTCAAAGAAATTTACAATAGAATTTTACTAGAAGCTCAGAAGGATTTATTAATAAGCAAAAAAGAATATCAATTCCTTAAAACAGACCATCCGAGAATTGCAACCTTTTATTTACTACCAAAAATTCACAAACATATAGAAAAAACCCCGGGTAGACCAATAATTTCGGGAAATGGAAACTTATCTGAAAAAGCAAGCCAATATCTGGATGTAATATTGAAACCTATGGTAGAATCTCTAATGTCCTATGCCAGAGATACTATGGACGTTTTATCACAAATAGAGAACATCAAGTTGGACAGTAATAGTCTTCTAATTACACTTGGGAGCACATTTACTTAGGGTCGAATATCGAGGGTTAACTGTCGGAGTTAAATCCTTCGACTTCGAATTGTCGAAGGATTCAACGCAAATCAAAGGAAAAATCATTCAATCGAACAATTAAATCCTTCGAATCGAACGATTCGAAGGATTTTAATCCATCGATCGAACGATTTTCCTTCGACCAAAAATTTGTTAGAAAGCCTATGGGGACCTTCCCCATAGGCTAACATTGAGGCTCAGTAGGTTTTACTTGCTGAAGTAGGGGGTAGAAGTTTTTCTTAAAGAGACAGTTCTTCGACTATCAAATGGTCGAATAGTTGAACGATTTTTAGTTTGAATCATTCGATTCGAAGTCGTAGTCGAAAGTCGAAGTAGCCAATTCGATGGTCGAAGTAGCCAAAAAAATACTTTGAAATTCAAAGTTTTTTTTATTCTATTCCTTCACTCGAACTAAGTAAATGTGCCCCTTGATGTTGAGTCATTATATACGTCAAGTAAACATCAACTGGGCATTGAGGCTGTACGAAACTTTTTATTAAAATCCGAAGAAATAGAAATAGAATTTTTATGCAAAATATTACAGTTTATATTACTTTATAACTATTTCACCTTTAATGGCCAATTTATATTACTTACCAGTCTATTCAGGCCCTACCTATTCTACAAGGAAATTCAAAAGCATGCTTGATAAAGGGGATAACCCTGAAACGTTGCATGCTGCGATAAATTTAAAGCAAGGGTCTCACCCTGCCAGCATTACCTTGTGTGCCAGTGAATTTCCTTGTAGTACATTGCAGATAGGTTGCCGTTACTTATATTACTGAGCACGAGGGATTTGCGTTTTTCTGGAGGGCCAGGGTGTTCTTTTGCATCCGGATATTTTCCTTCCTATTCATCTCTCATGTCTGGTTGCTAGGGTAAATTGGACCCTAGCAACCTGATAGCTACTGAAATTCTAACTGCTACACAAAATGCTAAATAATTTTAAATAACAATAAAACTGAAGACCATTTACAAATTGACTCCCGATGAATATACACTGCCTGCATTTGGTATTCATGAGGGGAAGTGTGTATGCATCCCTCTTGCCATTCCTTACTTGACCCATAGTATTATAATTTACTAATTGCTTTCTTTCTTCATCGCTTTACTGTATGGATAAAGATCTGCTGGGGTAACAAAACCGTCTGAAATAGAGGCACCAGCAGCCACGTACTATTGTCTTGTAATTCAGAAGAAACTGGGCCAGAAGGACAACCACTGACAGAAGCACATGCAGTCCTAGATATGGAAATAGACGAATATTCATCTCTGTTGACTGCTGATGTATTAGAACTGGGAGCAACAGAAGATATGTCACTACTGTCTTGCAAAGCATCAGACCCACCTTGGGCACCACTGCAAGATATAACACTTCTGATATAGCACTACTGTTAAATGGCTGATGCAGCAAGGTTTTCATATATCTTTAACCTTTTGTTGAGCCACGGGAGCCCTGACCTGATGTTTAACCTTGCAGGGGCTTGAACTAAAGAAAAAAGTATAAAAATCACTGATCTAAACATCAGGTCAGGGCTCTCCTGGCTCATTAAAAGGTTAAAGATATATGAAAACCTTGCTACATCAGCCATTTAACAGTAGTGCTAAGATTACAAATGAGTGATCTCCCTCATTCTCCTTCAAGCTACTGATTTAGTTACCCTTATGGGGCCAGTCTCTGAATTTAGGTACTGTTTCACTGCAGGAAGGAAATATATTGTTTACAGTCTGTGAAAATAGCAGAACCTGAGAGAGATTAGAATTTGCACACTATGAGGAACTGAATGTTAAACCTATTTCACAATCATCCTGCAATGAACAGCCAGGGGAACCAGACCAGGACTGGATACTGCCAACTACACAAAAATAGAACAAACAGTAAGTAAGAAAGATTATAGTTCCTATAATGCTGAAATATATGGGGGGGGTACAGTATTTTAAGGCCCGCTGTATACTTTTAATTCTTCTTTATTCAATTTTAATTTTGTATCTTTGTTTCTCAGGTGCAATTCCAACTGCTTTTATTGCATTCAGAAATGACTCAGTCCTTAATTAGGGTTGAATATTTGCTGATACATTGAGGCTAATGAAATGTATTCTCACCTTTCAGGTGTTTCTGGCAGAGCATGACTCAACAAAGCAGAGGTACACACTAAAAGCCATAATACAGGTGAATATTCATCACTGAGGATTCTAAAGAAAGGATGAACACAGAAACATCCCCACCAGGGGCGTAACTACAGAGGAAGCAGACACTGCGGATGCAGGGGGGGGGCAGGAGGTATAGGGGCCCCTTAAGGTCCTAATTCATGTACAATTTCAATACATATTGGGAAAACAGGTCAACCTCTAGACATTTTGGGGTCCTAAAAAATAATTTGCTGTGGAGTCCATTAATATCTATTTACGCCACTTATCCCCACACTGATTTTATTCATAGCAAACTCTTTTGTGTCGAATTGAAGCAAAATTTCCATTTTTACAATTGAAATTCAGCTCTTCTAGTGCAGAGAACACAATTTCACTCTAGGCACTAGTGAAGCGGCTCTAGACCCATTCCAACAAAAAGGAGGGGGGCAACAAGTTTATGGGATGTGGTTATAACCCTCAAATGGTCCCTTCAGAATGCATGCTTTCTAAAGCACTATATGCACTATAAAAATAAATTGGTTCAGTTGAATAATACAATTCCTTAGGATGCTATTAAACAACTTACAGCATTCTCCATCTGGCGAAAGAGGGCTCAAAAGATTGTGATATATAATAAACATAACTCTGTCGATGAGACCTTAAATCATTAAAAAAATGGTCACAAATAGAAAATAGAAAGTAACTGAAAAGTATTTTCTTCTGGTTAACTATCTGAAAACAACTAAACTGAAAAAAACTAAAGGTAAAAAAAAGCCTGCCACCAGGCTAGGACTGGGGATTCAAAACAGGCCCTGCATTTCAGTGACACAGAGGCCCAAACAGCCCCCCATCAGTCCAATAAGTAGTGACTGTCTGCAATGTTCCCTCTAATTCTATCTTGTCTATGTGCGTAAAAGAAAACTTTTGTGCATACATTTGTGCATACATTTTAAACTTGTGGGCCCAGTTTTTAAAAAAAGGTGTGCTCAGGTCAGAATTTATACACAATTTTGCATTTTCACACAAAATACTTTGTGTGCACAACAATATGTTGTGTACTTGTGCATGAGCACACACCTTACAGCAGTGATCCCCCAACCAGTGGCTCATGAGCAACACTCAATGAAGCTGCTTATTCTTGAATCCTTGACTTGTAGGCAAGCTTGCATAAAAACCAGATGTACTGCCAAACAGAGCCTCCTATAGGCTGCCAAATAGCAAATGACAGCCCATATTTGGTTCCCCCAGGAACTTTTTGCATGCTTATGTTACTCCCAAACTTTTTTTTAGATTTGAATGTGGCTCACGAGTAAAAAAAGTTTGGGGACCCCTGCCTGAGAGGGACCATTGAATCCAATCATATGTAATTGTATGGCATGCTATGGGAGGGAGTGAATGCTACAACTGATATTAAAACACATAATAACTGTATCTATATGGCCGCTATTGGCACTGTCTGCTTCTGGGTTTTCCCAGTTGATACACCACTGCATTTACACTAGCAAAGTACTACTCGGGGTTGATTTACAAAGTTCTAAACAGCATAAGTGCATTACTTTTGAAAGGTCTGAAAGCAAAGACCTGAAAGTTTGTTGTTGGTAACTGTACTAGTACAAGTTAGCACCTTTATAAAATATAATAAATATATATTAAAATAAAAAAATATTAAATTAAATAAAACTTCTCATCTTTACTGGTACAAAAGATACTTTTATACAGGTACCAGTTTCCATATTCACTGCCAGAATTGCTACCACTATAATCAGGGCAACTTTGATTGAGATGTGTATAGTAGAATCATTTAATGAGATATCTATCAACAGGCGCATACAGGGTCCTTTCCTATATAAGATCTTGTACCGTTGAAGAAGCCGAGGGTAACAGTGAGGTAGGTACAGGTATGGGTGGCACAGGGACCAGGGATGCCAAGGTATGCCCCTGGCTGCAAAGCAGTGATGCTCAAATGTTCCCTCAAAGGAATTAAGCGCTAAGTCAGTGTGCAAAAATAGATGTACTTTCACTTTCCAAAGTGCATGCTTTCCAAAATTAAGGGTAATTAAGGGTTTTGGTACTGTACTTGTTTTATTTGAATCACAATCAATACCACCACAAGATGAGCCTATGCTCTGCATCTAGATTTGTGTAAATATAATTAAGAAGAAAGCATCAGAACTAAAGGGGAAGCCAGAAAAAATTGAAGAAATCATATTGTGAGAATGAAGAACAAATGAACATCTGTAACCAAATAAAAAGGGAACGGATTAAGGACTGAGGTAAATATATAGTAACTGACTTTCCAGATAACTGCTGACATCACGTGGTGAGATGATGAAAGTATTCTGGCCTATGATCATTTTTTTTTTGCACTTTGCACACTGCTTCTGGGTGTGTGTGCTTCCTGTGTTTTAGATTGCAGAGCCCTTCATCTCCCTTCACTAATACACCATACCATTGACTATGTAAAAGGACCAGTAACCAGGGGTGATCCGTGGACTGCTGCCTGAGGCAGCAACCCCGATACTGCCCCCCGATCCGTGCTTAAAAGTTTACCATCAGAGCGGGTCAAAAGGGGCTGCAACACTAGCGAAAAGAGTGCTACAGCGCATTCTGCACTAGCAGTGCCGAATCTCCAGTTTAAAAAATGGAAATTTGGCTCTTAAAATTACAGGAGGCGGCTTTTTGCCGCCCCTTGTAACTGGCCGCTCACCGACGTCTGAGGCAAGGTTCTCACCTTGCCTCATGGCAGGAGTGGCCCTGCCAGTAACATGAAAAAATAAAATAGTTTTAAAGTAATAAAAATATAATGCAGTGTTGCCCTGCACTGGTAAAACTGCTGTGTTTGCTTCAGAAACACTACTATTGTTTATATAAATAAGCTGCTGTGTAGTCATGGGGGCAGCCATTCAAAGGAGGAAAGGCTCAAGTTACTCAGCAGATAGCAGATAAGCTCTGTAGAATATAATGTTACCTGTTGTTCACAATTTATCCTGTACCATACTCAGCAGCTTGTTTATATGAACTATAGTAGTATTTCTGAAGCAAACAGATCAGTTTTACCAGTGCAGGGCAACACTACATATTTTCATTACTTTAAAACACTTTCATTTTTGGTGTTACTGTTCCTTTAAGCTGCGCACTGATAATGAAGTACAGGGGTGAGGGGGAAGCCCTCTAGGCTTTAGTGATGCTTGAATATGGCCACCCTGGGTATCAGGCCAGTCCGCACACCTCTATTTGGCTCTCTCTAATGACTGTAGTGATCCCTGTGCTAAGGAGATCTATATTCATGTTGGATGGCAGCACTATGGGCGTCCCCTTGGATGGATCTTAGCTTGGGTGCATGCTAGCGATCAGGGCCCTGTACTTTCCACTTGTCTATGGCAAGTTTTAGGTACAAGGCTGCCCACAATGCTGCACTAACATCCCAGGATGCAAATATTCTCAAAGAGTGCTGAGGGTGGAATTTTGAGTGTATTATAATTCAGTGAAAGGTTTATTTGCATGCTAAATTAAACTGACAGACTGAGCTGATCTATATTAAATCTGTGTTTCCAATGCTTTACCACTAATCAGCCTAAGCACTAATCAGGTGGAAAGAGGCATGGCTTCCTAAACCAATAACACTAATCATTCTTAACCTTTTTTTTAACTTTAACCCCATCAAACCAAAATACTGCCAATAACTATAGCTGAAACCTTCAAAACAATGGTGTTACTAGAAGTAAATGGGACCCACAACAAAATAATTATTTTGCCCCCTAAAAAATTAAATACACGAAAACTGCTTATTAGTCAGTGGATCACTAAGCCTCCCCCAATATCTCCTGACCCCCCCCCCCAGCAGCCCCCAGCAGCCCCCAGCAGCTGTAGTGCTTGCCTCTACTGCAGGGCTGTATTTTGGTTCAGAACAACCCTAGGCACTGATTCTCAGTGCACGTCATTGGTGCATGTGCAGTACATGTGCAGTACATAATACATGACAAAATGTGTACGCGCAGAAGTGATGTAATGCACATGCGCATTGAGGGTCCATGCCTAGGGCAGTAGTGGAGTGGCCCTTGGGTGCCTATATGATGAATAAAAATTTTCACAAAATTCCTTGCCTATGGATACTTCCTGGACACCTGCCTGGCCCATACCAACCAGGTAACCCCTACTCCTTACTTCTGCAACCAGATTTATTTTACTGTTAGTAGGCCAAAAGCCACACCCCCTAAACTGCCATCCATTCTAGGCACTAGCCACAAGTGCTTATATGGTTAATATGGCTTGAACATCCATAGTAAGGGCTCTTACACATGAGCGTTTTGACCTGCGCTCCCCTGCGTTCCGTTTTTTGGCGTTCAGCCGCAGGAATAGACGCAAGTCATTATTTGAAATGGGGCTGTACTCACTCAGGCGCGTGTAGGCGCCGAACGCAGGTTCAGACCCAACATGCTGCATTTTTCCTGCGTTCGGCGCCTACACGCGCCTGAGTGAGTACAGCCCCATTTCAAATAATGACTTGCATCTATTCCTGCGCTCCCCTGCGGCTGAACGCCAAAAAACGGAACGCAGGTCAAAACGCTCATGTGTAAGAGCCCTAAAGCCCTTACTTCAGACCGTGAGCTACACTTGTAAATGGCTACTGTAGCTTTTATTCCTAATCAAGGTAAAATCTATCTAAAAATAAATAGAAAAGATTTTTAACACCTACTATATTGGGAATGCAAATTACATCTTTACACCTCAAGCTAATTTTTTATCAGCTGGAGGAAGCAAATTTACCAGTTCCGGAACTACCAGCAGCAAACAATTTTATCTTCTGTTCCTTTTATATAAGGATATTTTTATATACATGTATAAAACAAAATCCTCAAAATAGTTACAATGTTCATAGTCTTTCAGCAGATTAAATTCCAGAATTATTTATCTAAAGGACTGAAAATTATTGTTGCCAGAAATCACATTTTTCCACACAGGAAAAAAGGAACAAAAAAATGGCTATAGACTCAGTAGCGTAACTAGAGTGGGGGTGGTGCGTGACGCGCAGCCGGGCCGGGCCCCCCCTCCGTACCGCCCTCATTTTCAGTGGCGCGCGGGCCCTGGCCCGCTCGCACCCCCTTCTCCCCCGGTAGTTCCACCACTGTATAGACTCCAGTGCATTTGGTGGAAGAGAAACAGCCCACCGACTTCAGTGCATTTGGAGCAAGAAAAAATGGTCATTGACTCCAGTCACAACAGTGAGAATTCTTGCATAGCAATTGGGACACTGGCCCTCAAGGCCTATTGTGCAATATTGTGTTAAGTATACAACCATAATGTTCCTTGAGTACAGCAACTCATAGGCTTAATCCAATAATTGCTTGGCTGTTGCCAATGATAGGACAGACACTTGTAAATGAAGATCCAGCAAAGTAGTGGAAGAAGACATTTCCCACAATTTAGCTGGGATGACTCATGTAAGCTGTTTCACAGGTGGCAGTCTACATTCTGTACTGCGTCGTGTCCATTTTCCTGGAAGCAGTGGAAAATATGGCAATTTGGCGCTGTGCAGGAAAGTACCCTGGGCTAGTTTGTATCTTAAGGGTAAGGGAGTGTTGGCTCCACTGCTGTCAGCCTGCATTTTCTTTGCAGGCTCCGTGCCCCAGCTCCGTTCATCTGCATTGAAAAGTGCAGCTGAGCTTGCATGCAGATACATGCAGCAGAGCAGAGGCTGGCCCAAAAATCTTTTATGTTTTCAGCTGCTCCACTGTGTGTGCCTGCATGTAAGTGGAAGCTGTGCAGATCAACGGAACTGGGGCATGGAGTGGATCTGCTTCACTCATGTGCCTTCAGCCAAAGTAATTAAAATACAATGTACTGTTGCTCTGCACTGGTAAAACTTGTGTGTTTGCTTCAGAAAGACTAATATAGCTTATATAAGCCAACTGCTGTGTAGCCATGGGGCAGCCATTCAAGCTGAAAAAAAGTAGAAAAGGCTCAGGTTACATAGCAGATAACAGACAAAACACCATTGTATTCTACAGGGGTTATCTGTTATCTGCTATGTAACCTGTGCATTTTCTCCTTCTTCCAGCTTGAATGGCTGCCCCATAGCTACACAGCAGCTTATTTATATAATCTATAGTAGTCTTTCTGAAGCAAATACACAGCTTTTACCAGTGCATGCTAAAAGTATATTATATGTTAATTACTTTAAAACGCTTTCCTTTTTTGGTGTTACTGTTTCTTTAATGATGCCCTTTTAAGGGGTTGTTTGAGTTAACTTTTAGTATGGTGTAGAGAGCAATATTCTGAGACCATTTTCAAATGGTTTTAATTTTTTATTTGTGGTGTTTGAGTTATTTTGCTTTTTATTCAGCAGCTCTCCAGTTTGCAGTTTCAGCAAAATGGTTGCTAAAGTCCCAATTAACCTAGCAACTATGCATTGATTTGAATAAGAGACTGGAATATGAATAGGGGAGGGTCTGATTAGGAATATGAGTAATAAAAGTAGCAATAACAATACAGGTGTAGCCATACAGAGGATTTCTTTTTTAGGTGGGGTCAGTGACCATCTGAAAGCTAGAAAGAGCCAGAAAGCCAAGGCACATAATTAAACTCTATTTAAAAAATGAAGGCCAATTGAAAGGTTGCTTAGAATTGGCCATTCATAAAATAATACCATTTTACACTTGGGTGTGCCAAAAGTTATGCACCCCCAAATGATTACTTTTACTTACCTTCTAGCGAGCATTCCAGAACGATCCTCTTCCAGCTTCTTCAGGTCATCTCACAGCTGTGCATGCGCAATAGAGCGAAGAGCTGAACTCTAATGAAAAAGTCCGCTATTTTGCTTTACTGCACATGCGTCTCCCCTGGGAAATTTGAAAGCCGAAGAAGCAAGAAGAGGATCGCTCCGTGGTGCTCGCTAGAAAAATCCCGGGCTGGTACGGTTTTCTGCTAATAGGAGCACTGGCTGGGGTGTCAGGTAAGTAAAAGTAAAACTTGGGGGTCCCTAACTTTTTTCATCCCAAGTGTAAAATGGTATCCCTTCTCCTTTAAAGGCGAACCACCACTTGAAAGATGTCAAGCTCTTGCTAAAAACAGAATAATATTTAATTAGAAATAAAGATATGACAAATATTTTTATTAAACAGTTACAGAAAAATCAACCATTAAAGTTCACATTACTTTCAATCCATAATTTAAGACCCTCGTCCTGCTTAAGATGATCACATTTAGTGCAAACATTCTAAAATGGTCTAAACTTTCTTTCAGAAACAGTACAATGTATTTAGTAATACCTCTGTGCATTACAGTTTACAAATTAAAATCCCTGGTGTCTTCCTTTAGGATAGCACTACCATATGATTTTTAAATAGGCTTGATAATTATATCAGCAAAAGAATAGAAAAGGTGAGCCCGGTGGACTAATAATTTCTCATTTGAAGTAGTTTAAGTAGTAAATATGGCATTAAATGTAGAACATGTTTTGTCAAAAGCTTACGTGTTTACAATAGGAGGAATGAAGCCCGTTTAGGGCTGACATGGGGTTAGGCGGGCCCCCCTTCCCCCTAGGTGTAGCCTAGCCTCTCACTCCCCAGCCTCCAGGTAAGAACAATGGAGGGGACTAACAGTGGAGGGAAAAAGAGGGGCGGGCTAGGAGAGGAGGCAAGGGGAGGAGTGCTGGTTTGGAAGGGTTTTTAAGGGGATGTACAGTAAAAGAATTCAGACTTACTTGTGTTTTTTGTTTCCCACCCTCCCTCCCTAGGTAAAATGGATCCATTTGAAACAACAGTGCTCCAGGGTGTTTTATGACTGGATGGGGTCAGGAAGGAATTTTTCTTGTAGCGCTAAAAGGCTGAAAAGAGTTTTTGCCTTCCTCTGGAGTACCATTATCTGTGGTGGTCAACAGCACTTGCCTGGGTCAGCTGCGGCTCAAGGAAGGTCAAGGTGGTATTGAGCCAGTGTGCGTCAGTGCAGCTCTAGGAGTACAAGTTGGTCACGGTGCAGACCTACCTTTATTGAGTCGCAAGTGTGCATCAGATTTGGACTGCAAGGTCTTGTCTGAGGCATGCAAGAGACTGGGTTAGCGTCATTTATGCGCAATGAGGGAGCAGGGGATGGGCTAAAAAGCCGTCACAGAGGGCATTCGGCCCCATGATCCCTGCTTCATGTTTGACCAATTTTTGGGCAGTGAGCCCACGTTTTTTGAGAATATAATTTTTTGGGCAGTGAGCTCACATTTGGAGAATAAGAGCTGCAGCTGGGGTCAGGGTGTACCTAGTCCTTGATACTTAAACTGTTAAATAAAGCCTGTGACCTCCACAGATTTTTGCCAACATATGTTCCTTGGCCTATGGACTCTGTAACAGCATGCAATTTCTTGTCTCCCTGTTTGTTCCTGGCTATCATCTTCAAACTTACAGTTACACATGGGACAAATTTAAGGCATTCTGCTCACCTCATTTTTTCCCCTGCCTTAAACCTTCCTGTTTCACGTCCCAGTGTTTCACGTCCACATTAAAACATCCAAACTGGAGATTTTAATGTGATTCTCCCCTGAGAACTGCCCCATGCCAGCCTAGGACAGCAGGCCTATGATGGAGAATAGCTATGCCTCCAAGTTTACATCTATGTCCCCATCTAAATCTAATAATTGTTTGTATTCTTCCTGGTACAATCCATTGCTGCAAGTCTTACTGGGCATGCTACTGCACTGTTTAGCACACTCTGCATATGACTGGAAATGTCACTACTGGGAGGGACTGGTGACTTATAATTCCTAACCTAATCATATTTGAGCCTTTAATTACCCTTTAAAGTAGAGACAACTAGTCTCCTTCGTGTTTATTACTTCGTAGAACATATCATAGTTACCTTATTTGCATATTTACCTTATTTGCATTTCAACATGAATTATCTTGCAGTGATAAAAATACCAATAACAATGAAAGTATATATCTTGCATTGTCGAGTAGAACAACAGAAAACTGCCATAAAACTGCTCTAACCAGACTTTTTAGTATGATTTTGCATCATATCATATCAATAAAGCATGACTCTAGATTATTTCACTATAAAGACAATAATGTGTATGGCTTTCTAGTTGTATTGGTGCTAGTCAATTAATCTTTTCAATGTTAACTAAACTTGAAACACAGTGTTTGGTCCAAAATGAATACAAGGAATTGATTGTATTGAACCATGCTTAAAGTCAAGTCCAAAAGCAAAAGCTTTTCTTCTTCACAGGATGTAGAATTTACAAAATCAGATATTTTGAATTGTCTGGGCTGAAATTTGATTGCTTGACTGGCACTTGCAGAACATAAAACTGTTACCCAGGTTTTTGAATTGAGAGTGTACATATTAGGATTACCGATGGAATTCAATATCATCATCAATATCATCATCGTAGCACTGAGGTTTTGGGAACACAAACACATTTTTTCTCAAGTCCTCTGGGCAACTTGCACTGGTGACATCCCAAATGACTCCTCCAAAAAGAGGCGTATAAGAGATGAGCACTAATATCCAAATGAAGATGCAGGTTCTAGCTACCTGCATTGCTGCTGCTTTGTGGGTACCATTAAGCTGTCCATGAGCCTACATGCACATCTTCTGCTTTCTTATTTTTGATTCCAATGTATGTAATCAGAGGAAGGGCAAATGCCATGCCACAATTAGGAACAGAAATGAATAATAAATAGTCAATACAAAAAGGTCTATAAAGAGTAGACACGTTGTTATCCTCTTTCAAACAATCTCATCCCAAAAGTGGCAGTGAACCAAAAAGTATAGCTACTACCCAGATGATGACTGCTGCACATGAGATCTCCTTTCTGGAGTTGTGTCTTCTAAACGCAGACACTGTCAAATAGCGTTCTATTCCAATGCCTACTAAATTATAGATTGTAGACAAAACAGAGATAGTATAAGCAACATATGCAAAAAGGACCTTCCGAGAGCCAAATATGGTTATATCTGGATCAGTAATGAACTGCAAAGAGACCCAAAACCCAGATAAACTCACCAGAAGATCTGATATAGCCAAGTTGCAAAAAAAGAATGAAGACGAGATGAGTAAGATGTTTAGAAAAAACTATAGTGACAAAAACAGCGCAGTTGAAGATCACTGAGACCACATTAATAATCATTTGGGGACGTCCCAGTGCAAGGATAACATGGGGAATCCAAATATACGAGTGATTTGTTTCATCGAAGGAGCAGTTTAACAAACGGCTCATGATCTCTCCATGTCAGGTATATCAGATGCAATATTGTCGCTTTTAGTCTTTCATTTCCCCAATGCTTGGTTTAAAAAGATCACTCTTCCTACCCACTTTGCCGTATTTTAGATATCTTCCTACAAATTAAATATTAACCAGACATATTTAAAATGTTTTAAAAAATGTACAAAATGGAACTGTAATTTACAGTTGCTAAGGAAAGCGCCATTAAGCAATGGTTATATGTAGGTTTTATCATTCTCCCCTGCAATCCTTATCTGAAATGTGAGTGGCTTGTTGCACAAGAGCAGGAAATTACTTTTTGCTAAGCTGTTATCACTCAAATGGAATAAAAGGGAATAAGCAAACTCAGTTAATAATGTACGTCATTACTTAGCAAGTGTTCACAAGTTTCATTTATCATTTAGGTGGCATGGAATTGTCCTAAATGTCATTCTACAATGGACCCAAAGATTTTTTGCGGTTAAACCCACGGCTCCCCCGGGTTTCAGTCTGGCCCTGCACATCATTCATTTCCAGGGCTTTCCAAGGGCTTTACTCAACTCCAGCCACTGATTATACAGGCATGGGACCTGACATCCAGAATGCTCAGTTTTCCAGATTTTCCATAATTTGGATCTCCATACTTAAGTGTACTAAAAAAATATTTTTTTTAAATCATTAATTAAATCCAGTTGGATTGTTCTGCCTCCAATAAAGATAAATTTTATTTTAATTTGGATCAATACAAGGTACTGTCGTATAATTAGACTGAAAGGCGTAATCATTTTTAAAGATATGAATTAATTGCTTAAAATGGAGTATAGGGAAGTAGAAATTCCTGTAATTCTGAGCTTTCTGGATAATGGTTTTCCGGATAACGGAGCCTACACTTGTAATTGTAGGACATGTCATTATAGACATAATGGACCATTTTGCCATATGCTATATCAAAGTATTTAATTCTGTTTCAGCACATATAATTTGGTCCTGGCAAGATCACCCACTGGGTTTGTTGGTTTTATTACATCGGGTGCATAATTAAAGCGTGAATGCCTAATTTAAGCAACTTTTTATTTGGCCTTAATTTTTGCCATTTCGTTTTTGAATTGTTTGCCTTCTTCGTCACTGACCCCATCTAAAAAAACAAATGCTCTGTAAGGCTACATATCTATTGTTTTAGCTACTTTTTATTACTAATCTTTCTATTTAGGCACTCTCCTATTGCTGAAATGAGCAAACTGGAGAGCTGCTCATTGAAATGTGACATAGCTTAAAAACCACGAAAAAAATTTAAATTGGTTGCTAAAAGTTCGTTTGACAACCCCTTTAATGATGGTTGTTTATTGGTAGAATTTGTGACAAAACATTACTTTACCCATAAGCAATACTAGGACCAATTACTATCTGTACAATCCAAACAACATGGAGTTTTTATCAAATAAAAAGTGAGGTGTTCGTTTGGGACAGGCGCCATGGAAGATCGTTTTTGGCAGCACTGTTGAATGCAACTGTTTGCCCTCCTGGCTACCCAGCTGCCTGCATCATAATTCGGAAACAAGGTGAAAAAGTTACTGCTCCCCTCCGGTTCAGACACTTATGTTTTGGGCAAATCACAACAAAGCAGAAAGTTTGTCCATAAAATAGAAAAGTAAACAGGTGCTTGATAAAATGGAGGTCTCAGGTTTTGTAAGCGGTTTAGCAGTTTTATGCAAATAAACACATTGCTAAAAATGCTGGTTTTAAAATGTATACATTTTCAGAATATGTATTGGATGACAATATTAGTGGTCATAGAAAGTGCTTTACAATTTGCCATAATGTATTTGAACAGTTTTGGTCAAATCACTTTCATAGTACTTCCATTAATCCTAAATTAGCCTTTTGTCTGCTACCATAATACCTGTATATCTCATCAGTTATTCTACAAGAACGTAGGCCAAACTTCCAGGTGGCAGCAGCATCTACAAATCAGTAATGTTAAAGCAAGTAATGTGTCACAGAATGAACTTGTTTTTATTCAAACCACTTTGCATCTTTCCTTTATTTTCCTGTACAAGTTGTTACTAGGCTAAACATTATATCTGCAAAATTTGTGTACATTTATATAACACTAACAGTGAAGCCCCACAAATGACATTTACAACTTTTAAGAAATGTTTTGCATTTAAGGTGTTAAAAAGGACCTGTCATCTCTTTTAAGATGTTCTAATAAATTCATAATACATGGTTAATAACCTATAAACTTAATATTTTTGCCAAAAATAAATATCCAGACTGGCAGGTTTTATAAGCTTGTACTTTCCACCTAGCGTGTGTCATCATAAATGCCACTAGCAGAACATATAAAGCTGACAGGTTTTTTTTTTTGTATCAACTGCCAGATTGTATTGGAAACCTCTAGTTAAACTGGAACTATCACTCTTCTTTTTGAAATATCATAATATTGTCTATGCATGCTATTTATAATTTTGCCATTAAAGGATTTGCCTGATGCTTTTACATCACCTTTCTTACCGACATGTTTCTCTATGAGGGCTGCCATTTTTGTGCAGCAGAAGTCCATTAGCATTAGAAACTCTGACAGGTTGAGAAGGGACAGTCAGATTGGCAAAACAGTAAGGTTTAGGAACTTCAAGTAACAATTACTTATAAAAGCAGTACTATCAGTTAAAAACATGACCTAGATAACTTTTAATGCAGGATCATATTTTAAAAAGAAAATGTTAGTGTCAGTATCACTTTAAAGTAAAATAAATTATATATCTGAGGTTAGCACAAAGCCCCAAGCTCAATTCACTGGTCGCACTCTGGGGTTAATTTCCAACAATGGGGGAAGTGACTAACGTTAACGAAAATTCTCCAGTGTGACGTCATTTCGGGACTTCGGCTATTTACTAACAGGCAGCAGGCGTAAATTCGCTAGCGAAGGAGATAGAATGTAGCGCTACTTCGCACTCTAACGTCAGGCGAATTTTTGCTCTGGCGAATGGACGTAACTACGCAAATTCACTAAGATGTGGATTTAATGCTTGATAAAGGGCTGGAACAGCCCGAAACGTCACTTTTCTAATGGCACGCATAAACAATTGAATCACATATCGGAGTGCTGCTGGATTTATTGTATACCTGCGGATTTTAATTAACGTTACCTCTTGCGCCAGACTTGCCTTCGCCACCTCAGACCAGGCGAAGTGCAATAGAGTAGATAGAAGTTCCTCAAAAAAAAATCTTTTACATTTTTCTAAGTCACAAAAAACGCTGGCGACTTTTCCTTTTTCAGGGTGATAGGCTGCAAAAGATCGTAAATTTTTTTAGGGTACCCGGCTTCCCCCCTACATTTCCTTACGTATGGCACATAAACTATACACTGGGCACATGTGTAGGCCATTATAACAACTCTGTTTTATTTTATTAAGGTTCCCTGGGCTTTTGTAATGAAATGTATTGGCTGCAACATATACGTCCATTGAAATTTAAATTCCCTCTGTATGCAAATTAGCCAACGCTAGCGCAACTTCGCTTTGCTTGCCAAATAAACGCTAGCGCAACTTCGCCATCGTTCGGTGCCCTGGACGCAACTTCAGATTTTAGTGAATTAGCGTTGTCCTGGCAAATTTTCGGCTGGCGAAGTGGGGCGATGTGAGCAAAACCGTTGCTGGTGAATTTCCGCAGGTTAGTGAATTTGCCCCAAAGAATTGCTGGATAATATAGGTGATCAAAACATTCGCAGAAGCGGAGTTACAAAAAATATCAGTGCCAGACGGGGAGAGACGGGACTGTACATTATGGTAGGCGACAGCGCAGGTAAGTGCCTGGCGCCCCCCCAGCTTTGCCCCTAGACACATGCCTACTAAAAGACACTAAATTTGCTCAGTGGCAGTAGCTCTTAGCAACCTATTTAAAAGCAATAATTGTATTGGTTGTTATGAGTTACTGCTACTGGCGAAACTTAGTGCCTTATATTATATATGGGGGTCGGGTCTATCCCGACGCGTATCTGGCCAAAAATCGTCCAGCTATCGATCGAGCAGGTTTGATTTTCCCCTGCTATCAAGGACCACATCAGATAGTTGATACGGTCCTTGTCCTGTCTGTGCCTATTCCCATCATTATAATCTGATCATATGGCCCTAGGGCCGAATGATTGGATTAGTCCAATATTGCCCTGCCTTTGGGGGCATATCGGGAAAAGAGGTAAAAAAAAGGGACACACTGCTTTAAATGGCAATACATATACAAATAACTTTAAAACCATAGAAAATATATAATGAATGTATAGTGCAAAGTTGCTTATAATTATGCTTTCTTTTATCATTCAAATGTTTATTTTGGCTTGCCCTTTAATCTGTGTCTACAATGTCTGTTGCTGAACCACAGCAAAAGAATGAAAGCCACAATATCAGAGCCTTGTAATATAAAATATAAATGAATTAGAATGTTTAAAGTGTGGGATGCAGTTCATAATAAGTGGCAAGAAGTATTTTCATTTTAGGACTATTTGTAAATGTATTGCAACAGAAAGCAGCATTTGTAGGTTCCTTTCTGCACTGCTGGTTCTAATTGAAACAATATAGTAACAGTCTGCTTTCCTTGAGCCCGAGACTCCATTATCTACAATACCTTGCATGCTTACTCACAAGTCTGTTAATCAGCTGACTTCTCCCACATTGTTTTGATAGTAAGAACCAGCAGGGTAGAAAACAGAAAGGGAAATACAGATAATGCTTTCAGTAGAAACTGAATTTACAAATAACTTTAAAACTACAGACAATTTGCAATAATTGTAAATTGTAAATGTGTTTAGTATACTGTATTTCATTAAAAATTGGCTTTTAGGCATACTGTACATTCCCTTTATCCCTTTTATATGGGGTTTATAAAACATGGGTGTTATATCTTGTACTATACTTTGGAATGCTTTGCATTCAAAACATGTCTTTTATCATTGCAGCTACTTGCACTATTTCTGCTTTTTGTTAGCATTTTATTGATGGGGAAATGCCACCTTGTGAGAATATTATCACCATATTATAAATACACAGTGTATTCAGCCTCATGTATCTGCTGTCTAGCGGATCCTACTATGTTCTGCGGAACAGGCCCGGACTGGCAATCTGTGGGTTCTGGCAAATGCCAGAGGGGCTGCTGTAAGGTCCCATAGAAAGTCAGTATTTAGTGGGCTGGTGGGAGCTATTTGGGCCTCTTTGTGGGCTGATTGGGCCTCTGTGTACCTGTATATGCCAGGGCCTATTTTAATTCTCAGTCCGAACCTGCTGCGGAATGTAGTTTTGTTGGCGTATTGCTGCTTTGGCAGAAAAACTAAAATGTATACTGGCGAATGTAAGCTTGTAAGCATCCGTGGGATTACAATGCAGCGTACCCCTATATGTCTATAGGGTTATATTTTGTGCATATTTTTTCCAGCATATGCATTAAAAAAAATGCAACATAAAAATGTGTTGTGTGCCCTTGCCCTGAAAGGTAGTAAGATTACTGCAGCCACGCTGTCTGTGAAGCCCCCTCCCATCTCTGGGTCCCTACCCATATATTGAGTAATCCTGATATAGTTAAATAAATAGCCTAGTCTAAGCTACACAGTTACTTAAGCATTAACAATGTTGGCTTTGAGAATGCACAAGAATTTTGGCTGCTGGTATGCTTTTCATGCCAGGGCAGCACAAGTCAAAGCTAAACCCCCATTGGTAGTTTGAAGATTAAAGCAGAACCAGGCTTTCTAATATTAAAAAAAAAAACACGCCCTAGCACTTTGCCAACACTCGAACAATTTCTGTATGGTAATGACACTCTACGGGGGTTATTTACTAAACTGTGATTATTTATGGTCGAGGTTTTTTGGGCAAAAGTAAATAAACCCATAAATGTTATGTCATCTAATCAGCATGCTTTACAGATGAATCTAGCTAGTACAAGGTTCAAAAGGAAATTACATTTACACAATTGACCTAAAAGTTTAAGTCCAGTTCATTTCTGGTGTTAAGAATGAGTGACGTGTGCGTCCCTTTATTTTGGTTCATCTGTGTTGTGACTATTGACATGGTGCTGTTGGACCCGTGAGTGCCATTGAGTGCAAGTACACTTTAATGAATGGGGTTGTATATACAACAGACTAAGGGAAATTTTGCAGAACTGACCTTATGTTTTCATCTTTCTGTCATGTAGGGTTGCCACCTTTTCTTCAAAAATATTCCAGCCTTCCTATATATTAATGCCTTTCACCTATTAATAACATTGGGATCAAGCTTAATTTTTAATGGCCATGCCGGTAAAATACTGGGCAGGCGTCAACCCTACTGCCATGTTAATAACATTGGTATCTGGCATAATTTTTACTAGCCAGGCAATTAAATATAGCTGGGTGACTACCCTAGTTAGACATTGAATGGATGAAATGGAAACTCTGACGTCAAGCAACCAATAAAACCAAGGATTTCCAACCTTGAGCCTGCTGTCAGATGCAACGCTCCAAGCTGTTTATTTAGGCCTAATCCTTCCAAGGGCTCTACTACAGCATTTTTGTACGGAATACACGGAATAAACAAAGCCATTTTAAAGCTTTTGTGGGTCCTGGGTAAAATCCAATTGGTGCCCCCCCCCCCTTCGAGCTCATACCTGTTATACTAAATGCTCAGGACCTGGGGTTTTACAGATAAGGGATGCTTTTGTAATTTGGATTTCTACTCACTCCCGCGATAAGGCGCGTCAGGTGGGAAGGCAGGAGTTCTGTGTGGCCAAATTAGAAGTGCAAAAGCCATCCTCCTCAAGAGCTAGGAAGTAGGGGTATATGTGTGGCACCTCTTTACCTTTGTGCCCTTGTCATGTGCCTCTTCTGCCCACTCCTGGTTCTGGCCCTGTTCTGCATTTCTCTCTGTCTGCTTTTCCATGCCCTGGTTATATCAGCAGCATTTTTTTTTTAAGCTGAACCTAAATCTCCCAATTTATAGGTAGGGAAGGAACCACAACCCTATATATTACACTGAAAACTGAAGTCGTTTTAAGGCAACTGCATGAAGATTGACAGTGTCTACCAAGTATTTTCCTTTCAGCCAGACGTGTCACTATTTTATATGTACGTGTTGGGCACTAACTCACGTCCCAAGCTTAGTTCTTCCCTGTCACACTGAGCTCTCTGTCTCTCCCCTTCTCCCTGCACATTTCTGGACTGCTTGGCTTAGCCTGTATTTCATTGGCCAGCTGCGATGTCAATCAATTTCCCCACGTCTCCTGCCTAGGTTAGACTGTGCTCCATTGGCAGCCAGCGATGTCAATCAATTTCCCCACGTCTCCTGCCTGGGTTAGCCTGTGCTCCATTGGCAGTCAGCGATGTCAATCAATTTCCCCAGTCCTTGCATGCTCACAGTCAGGTCAGGGTGCCTGTGGCCTGGGGATTTGGGTAGTAGTGGAATGGAGGATCAACACTGCTCCGTGGAAAGATAAGATAGGCGGCCGTCCACAAAACTGTATGAAAGTAAACCTATCAATAATTTGTGTGGCACTTTATTTTCTGTCCTGTACTGCTAAAGTCGAGCAGTGGGCGCTGACTATGAAAGGTACTAGGTCTAAGGTCCGCCGCTTTGTGTTTCGCCTGTGCTGTAAATATAGTACTGCCTGTACAACCCTAGCAGTTACTAAACACATGGAAACTATGAGGCACATTCAGTCAGTTGTTTCACCTCAAGGCTCCCATGCTGGCAGTTCTATCAGCCAGCTCATTGGCTGACTCGTTCTACAGCTGTTGTCTGCCCCGCTGCAACCTAACCTCATGTTTTGGTTTTCCGACAATTGTAACAAGTAGGCAGGGCAGAAACGTTTCCACGCAGCCTATTGGCTCATAGTTACAATGGGCAGTAACCCAGGCTAACCAGTGGGAACTGTGTTGCTATCCGCTGTTTAATACGTATAGGTGGACCAAGGTGTCACTTATGTGGTGGCTGGTTCGGTTGTTCTGCTGCGAGAACTGCAGGTATTAGAGCTCAAATGCAGATCTGGCTGGAGAGTCACTTTAGCTGCGTGAGCGTTTCTTCACTGGTTGGATACTTTGTAACGTCTTCTTCCACTCAGTAAGTTGCTGAGGCTTTGTGATGGCATGAGGGTTCTTTTCAGTCTGGGTTCAGAGTAGATATGCTGCTGTGTGTGTGTGAGTGCGATTGTGCTATCATATGTATCTGCTCAGTGCTGCATTCGGGTCATGGTGGAGTCACTAAGTATCTTCAAGAAGGATATGTTTTCCGAGATGCATTGGTTCTTTGTGTATTATAAAGACTCTTGTATATCTCTTTTTTTTTGTGGTGGTGAAAAAGTCAGACTGGCCTGAATATGAGGGAAACATTTTGTTTTTTTGTTCCAATGCTACCTTAAGATGATCATTTTCAAATTCAATGTCATCCAGTTTTAAAGAAAGCTTCCCATTCACTTTGCCATTATTCCATTGATTGGCGGACGTACATATAGGGGCAGATTTACTAAGGTTCGAGTGCATTTTCGAAGTACAAAAAGTTCGAATTTCAAAAGTAATTTTTTAGAGACTTCGACCATCGAATAGGATACTACCACTTCGCATTTACTTCGACTTCGATTCGAAGTAAAAATCATTCGAATATTCGACCATTCGATAGTCAAAGTACTGTCTCTTTAAAAAAACTTTGTCGAAGTGCTATGTTAGCCTATGGGGATCTTCCAGAGCAATTTTCTAAGTTTTTGGGTATTGAAGGAAAATCATACAGTAAAATCGTACGATTCGATGTACGATCAGAATACGATCGTACAATGAATAAAATCCTCCAACTTCGAATGTCGGAGGATTCTATTCGATGGTCGATTTTCGAAGTATTTTCCACTTCGAAATTGGACCCTTGATAAATCTGCCCCTAAATCATCTCTGCTTGTTTTTATTAGTGTGTGTGTGTGGGAGTTGTCATAGTGCTTGCTCTGCTGTAGCAGACTACAAGGAAACCATGCCTCCCACTGCCTCTGGAGAAAAAGCCATAATGTTTACATGGTGTTACCAAGCAATGACTTTAAAAGAAGCCTCTGTTCGATATGGAATTGTTTCTACTCCGTACAAAACAGTTATTGGCTTCAGAATCTCTAAACTGGCTATAATATTCCTTTTATTTCCAGAGGTTTATTCGGCTTGTGTCTGAAGAAAATGGAAATTGTTACAGTATGTTAAAACATAAACATTAGTATATTCAGGATAATGACAATGTTACAAATAGTAGCAGGGGCTAACCTGTGGCAAACAAAGTATACAGATTTATATGGTCATCATTCCATTATATTTACTATTTTTTATTTAGAAAGGTTTTTGCTCAGAAGTCCAACTGGTGTGCCTCCAGCTAAAAGCTCCTATTTTGTTTATGTCGCTTTGCCTTGTTTTGTTTTTAAATACTGTGTTAAAAATAAAAGAGAAGGAGGCTAGTTATGTTGTGGCAACAGGGCAAACTGACAAGGTAGTCAAACAAGAAAGCCTGTTCTGTAGATCACATTCCAAACATGCCAGATCAAGGCAGACTCTGTATGCTATGTATGGCCTATTTAAAAGCAGAAGCCAACAGGAGGATATCTAGTGGGTTGCAAAATTGTCTTATCCATGTGACAGTGTTATTTACCAACACATACTAAAATAGGAGGAGTTTCCCCAGGGCTGATTAAATAACAGGGCATCTGCCTGGGGCCCACTGTGCCATGAAGTCTTTGTTAACTTTTTTCTAATCTTCCCACTGGCCAGTGTCAATCCTCCCTTCCCCACCACCCAAACCCCCAGGCCACAGGCACCCTAAAGCTGACTGTGAATACAGGAACAAGTAGGGAAATTGATTGACATCGCTGTTTGCCAATGGAGCACAGGCTGAGCCGGGCAGTTCTGAACTGTGCAGGGAGGAGGGAGAGGGAGGAGAGACAGAGAGCTCAGCATGTCAGTGTGACAGGGAAGATCTAAGCTCGGAACTGCAGAGAACTGTGAGTCAGTGCCCAACATGTATGTATAATAACAGTGACACATCTAGGGGCCGCAATTGCCTTATTTCTTAAATTGACTTCTATTTTTAGTATAACATATTGTTACGGCCTATAAACTGGGAGCTTCAGGTTCTGCTGGAAAAAAATGCTAGCAAAGGGGACAGATAGAAGTGCAGAGTGAGGGGATGGGAGATATTGTTTTCTGGATGCCTTTTTGTGCTTATCTGCACTTGTTTGCTGTGTGTGTGTCTGTGTGTAGTGCCTATGTAAATTAGTTGTTAAAAAAAAAAACATGTATTTGATCCTTAATAATTCTGGGATATTATTTGGAGCCTGCATTTTATTTATTGTACCAAATGTTAGTGTATGTAGCCCAGTTTCCTCACAGACAAAAAATACATACAAGCAGGTTAACTGGCTCCGGATAACCATCTGTGAATGTGATAGGGACCTCAATTGCAAGCTCCACTGGGCAGGGCCTGATGGCAATGATCTATAATCTCTGTATGTGCCAAGGAATATGTTGGTGCTATAAAAAAAATAATATTATGTTCTTGAGCATTATATGTAGAATTGGCAATACACGTATTCTGCCATATGCTCAAGGGACACTTGGCTGCACTGTGCATTTCTGCACTATTCTGGGGCATGATGCATCAAGTTGATACTGCATTTATTTTACTTAGCTGAATTTGTGTGCCATTTTACTATTAAAAACAAAGACTATTGCTATAACTAGCCCCCCAAACCAAAAGAGATGACCCTCTGCCTATGGCAATTCTCTCTCTTTGCATACATAAGGTTTGCACATGTTGTTGCAGATAGAGCCTGATGCTGCCACTGCCAGATTGGCCTCCCACCTTTCCTTAGTACCTACCTCAGTTTACCTGTACAAAACAAATTTATTCTATTACATTTTTATGCCCAAATAATAATTGTGACATATTGGCATTGGCTAGCAGGGTTGCCTTATATTGTTTATTCTTTTTTTCAGTGCCTCCCCCTCCCTCCTTGTCTTTCTATATTGAAGCCCTTTATTCACGTTTTTATACTTATTACCAAAAATGTCATCACTAAATGTTCTAAATGCAACTTTTGTTTTTCTATATCTTACTATTCATTTTGTGTGTGTTTGTGTGTGTGTAAGTGCAGTTATGGCAATATAGTATGGCAATGCTAGCATACCTCCCAACTGTACCGTTTCTACGGGACTGTCCCTGATTTTGACAGCGCAACCCTCAGTCCTGGATTTTTATTAAAAAGAATAGAGTTTATCTTTGATCTCCTGCATTGAAGCCAGAAGAAGATACAAAGTCTCTAAAACTTCATTAAATACGGGTAGGACTACACGGACGTTTTCTACGTTTTCGATGCGTCTGCATCCGACAGTCGGGTCGCGTCGGATCAACGCTGCGACTTTATCCGACAATCCATTCACTTACCTTATTTTTGTCTCTTGCGATTTGTTGCAGCGCGTCGGATCGTGCTGAAAACATCCATGTAGTCTTACGCTAACAGCTTTTTTGGCAGAGAGCCCAGAATACTCGGCAGCACCTGCACTTTGATACAGCTGTAACTAATAAGCTAATCAGGTCTCTTGGGAGAACTGTGACTCGCAGCTTAAAAAGCAATTTCACCTTCATTAGCAAAACTGTTATAATATACAAAATATGGCCCTAAAACCCCCAGAAATGTGTTCAAACTTTCCATAACCAAATTTTGTAAAATGGACAAGGTAATTAGGGAGTGTGGCCATAAAATGGATGTGGTTGAAAAATGTTGCTGTGTATAACGAGGCAGCTCTTGTTATCCTTCTTTCCTTTTTTCAGATGTTGGGAGATATTTGGTAGGGGGAACAAATTACAGTATCTGGGCTAACCAATTGAATTGTGCCCAGGGCCCAACAAGGCCTTAAAATGGCCCTTAGCTACCCGCCTGCACAGTTCTCAAGTGGAAAAGGGCTTTATATTATTCACAGCTTTTAGTTTCAGCGGGATACTTGTCTGCCTGAATTAATATGTGTTCTTTGCTTGACTCTCAGTACAGCTTTAGTCCAGTAAATTATGTGTAGCCTTTTTATCCCTTCCTTAAATAAATATAGGTTATTACAGCAGCTTGCCTTGTGTAGTAATGATTGAAAGCAATGAGCTGGTACTGCACTCTGCATTTTGGGGTCATGACACTTAAATATGCATAATTTTAGACCCTCAAATGCAACTGCTGTTTTTTACAACGGTATTTTTCACAGGATTCTTAAGCTGGTCATACAGAGATAAGTCTGGACATGTAGTTGGCTTTCCTCTGTGGCCCCTCAGGCTGCTTGTGCCTTTATTTAACACTTGTGGAAGGTCATTGGCTATCCCAAAGTATTATGAGCCAGCACCCTGCCATACTTGCTTTGCATAAGCTATCTACTAGTGAAACCTGTGATCCAGACAATTGCTCTGATCCCATAGGACCTTTATTATTAGTCTTTAGAATTGCTCAGAAATTCACATACAGTACCTTTCCTCATGTACAAAGAGTTTTTATGTTTCATGTACAGGGAATATTTAATGTTTCACCTTAAATTAGCTCCATCGTATTCTGCAGTGTTAGACCCTGGCCAGAGTCTCGCAAATAAAGCTGGCCATAGACACAAAGATCTGATCGTACGAATTGAGGATTCGTTCGATTTTCGGACCTTGTGTGGAGAGTCCCGCGGAGATCGGTCGTTTGGTCGATCGGACAGGTTAAAAGATTTCTGTCGGCTGCGGGTAATATCTCTGCATGTATTGCCGATCGTACGATGTTCGGAGGGAGACTGTCACCAGCTTTGTCAGACATAACTTTCGTACGATTGCTGTCAGGGGCAGAACATCGGCTGATCTGTTAGTGGTTAGTGGTAGGTCGGGAGTTGGGGAAGTCCGATCTTACGTTGATTCGTGCAATAGGATCTTTGTGTCTATGGCCAGTGTTGGCCTCAGTTGAATGAGAGATATTAGAGAGTTACAAATGAGAACAAGCAGCTGAGTGGAAGAAACCAATCCACTGCATAAGGTGTCAGGTGTTTAGTAGTGGATTGGAATAGGTCAATAAAAAAAAGAAAACTTCTCCACAGGTGCTCTGAAGGTTGAGCTTTAATAGTTTTTTTTTGTGCTGTGTTAAACTGGGCCTCCTGGAGAACCTACCAGAGAACCTAACATTCAGGGCCCCAATTAAATGTAGTATGTTGTAGGAATTTTATCCTAAGAGCTGGCTTTACATAGCAGGCACCCCTAGGCCAGACGCCCCTCATCACCCCTGCCCCTTCCCCTTTACTTCTGCGCAAATTTCCTTTGTCAGGTTCAGAGCACCAGGGATCAGTGAGGCTGGGCAGCATGCCACCCCTACAATCCGGCCACCATAGGCCCAGGCCATTGAGTCCTTCCCACAATTCTGGGCCTGTTTATCCTTTGGTTCTCTGGCAGGCCCCTCTAAAGCTGGCTATAAACATGCAGATTGTAGCCTTAAGTCGGACGAACGATTGTCCGTGTCAAAATCATACAAATCTTCATTTCGTATGATAGTATCTTTGCGTCTATGGCCATCTTAACCCTCAAAGGAAGTAAGGAACAGTTCAGTGTGAAAATAAAAACTGGGTAAATAGATAGACTGTGCAAAATAATTTTTTTTTCTAATATAGTTAGCCAAAAATTTAATCTATAATGGCTGGAGTGACTGGATGTCTAACAATAGCCAGAACACTACTTCCTGCTTTTCAGCTCTATAACTCTGTGTTAGTCAGCGACTTGAAGGGGAGCCACATGGGACATAACTGTTCAGTGAGTTTGCAATTGATCTTCCGCATTCAGCTCAGATTCAAAAGCAACAGGTATGACCCATGTGCCCCCCCTCAAGTCTCTGATTGGTTACTGCCTGGTAACCAAGGTAACAGTCAGTGTAAACCAAGAGAGCTGAAAAGCAGGAAGTAGTATTCTGGCTATGTGTTAGATATCCAGTCACTCCAGCCTTTATACATTACATTTTTGGCTAACTAACTATATTAGAATTTTTTTTTATTTTGCACAGCCTATTTACACATTTTTTATTTTTACACTGAACAATTCCTTTAAGACTTTTTTCACTATCATCTTTTACCTATTTGATATGCAGTTGCAGGTCCTGATTCCTCTATTGTTATGCCCTTGCAGTGAAAAAAACATATCAGCTGGGAATTTGAGTTTAGAGCTTGTCATGTCCCATTATTACTATGGTTCCAAGTATACACACAAAGAATATTTCTTCTAATCTTTATTTACTAGGTAAAGGTCAGGGCAATAAATATTTCTCTCTCCTGTTTGAAAGTTGAATAATACACTGGCACATTTCTCATTTTACTTCCTGCTTCATGTTTTGTTTGTCACCAACTCTTGACACAGTGTGTACACAGTTTTAAAATGCCTTTTTTTTCCCCTCAGGACAGTATTTTTTTTTCCCATGTTATAGCAAGTAGGAATGCACCGAATCCACAATTTTGGATTCTGCTGAACCCCCGAATACTCTGCGAAATATTCGGCCGAATACCGAACCGAATCCTAATTTGCATATGTAAATTAGGGGTGGGAAGGAGAAAACATTTATTACTTCCTTTTTCTGTTACAAAAAGACACGTGATTTCCCTCCCCATCCCTAATTTGCATATCTTGCTGAAAAAGGCCGAATCCTGTCCGAATCCAGGACTGAATCCTGTATTCGGTGCATCCCTAATTGCAAGTGTGTAATCATATTAATCAGATGTCATTTTGTCATTTAGAAAAAATAGTTATTGTATTTCTAGTAAAATCTTGCAGTTTATTCCATCCTAGAGAAAGACAAATGGCAAAAATTGGGCAGCTGGCAACAATAAAGCCAGAAGGCATAGTGAAGCCGGATAACTATATTAACCTTAATAGGATGACCCCGTAGTGCAGCTAATTTTAACTGTGTAAATCCACTTGGCAACTGGATGCAGTGCTGGTCATTGTTAATGCATAGACAGCTGGTGTTGTGTTCTTTCTTCTTACTATAGTTGTGTGTGCGGAAAGGACAGTATGCTTATTAATGGCATAATATTCAATATCTTTGTGTCCCATTTCAGAGCACATACACATTCATCCAAAATAATACAGAATTCATATTTTTGTATACAATTCTGTATGTCTTTACATGCAATTGCTTCGACAGGTAATAGTGCAAGTGGGATGCTTACTCCCCACCACTATGTATTCTATTGTCACTCTTTTTATGTCTGGGGAGAAACCGAAATCAGTTGTTGTTTTTGGAAATTCGATATATAATTGATCTCTGCAGGAACAGTTCTTTGCATCGCCACAATGAAGCATATAGAGTTGCCCCAGCTGTGTATGCTGCACACAGGGCCACTTTAATAAAACGGCAAATAGGGCATCTTCCCAGGGCAAATTTGATTTTGGAGTCCCTCAGTGCCACTATGTCTTTATTAACTTTTTTTTATTTTCCCACCGAGCAGCTTTAGCCTGTGCTCCATTGGCAACCAGCAATGTCAAGTGGGATGTCAATTAGTTGACATCACTGGTTGCCAATGGAGCACAGGCTGAAGCTGGGCATAGACTTGAAGATCCACTTATTTGGCAAGGTTGCCAAACGAGTGGATCTTTCCCCGATTTGCCCACCTTGAGGTGGGCGATATCCAACCCTAGGGCCCGACATGTATGTATAATAATAAAGATACATCTGGCTGAAAGAAAAACAATGTGCAGACACTGGCAATCAGTATATCTGCATGGGGCCGCAATTACCTTATTTCTTAAAACTACTTCACTTTTCAGTGTAATATATGGTTACGGCTTATATAAGACTGGTATGTTCCTTCCCTGCCTCTATAAAGTGTGAGCTTCAGGTTCAGCTGTGTGTGCAGTGCCTACGTATATGCCTGAGTCAGTTAGTCATACAACATAATGTACCTCCCAGCATTTCCAAAATGGAAAGAGGGACAAAAAGACTTGCATTTTATGGCCACACCCCCTAAATACCACATCCATTTTAAAGAATTCGGCAGGTTATAGAAAGTTTAAATGCATTTCTGGGAGTTTTAGGGTCAGGTTTTATGTGTTATCACAGATTTGCTAATGAAGGTAAATTGTCCTTTAAGCTGTGGGTCTGTGCGCCCAAGAGACTTTCTTTTTTTTTATTTTTAATATTTTTTGTTGCTGCTATGCTGCTTTTATCTGCTGATTGTCGACAAATAAAATCTATCCCAAGAGACTTTCTTATCTTAAATAGTTACAATTATATGCTTATTTTAAAGTGTTACAAAGGTATCAAAGTGCAGGTGCTGAGTATTCTGGGCTCGCTGCCAAGAGCCTCTTTTTTTAATTAAATTTCAGAAACTTTGTACAGTGCAGGAGATCAAATTGAAAGTCGGGACATTTCAATGACAATCTGTGACTGCATCTGCAGACAATCCGGGATTGCATAAAGGCAATTTCTTACTACTGACTCATTTTCAGTTTAGTCTGCACTAGATGCCCATGATGGTAATAAACAGGCACACTCACCTAGTTTAGTAGAAAACCTGTGTTTTTATAACTCTACTTCAGTTTCCTAAGTATTGCATGCTGTTTAGAGACACAAATGTGTTGTATTATGGTTATAGGATCAATCTATGTGCTCAGTTAGGAATGACCCAATGCAATACATTATTTCCAAAAAGTACTTATATAATTCAAGTATTTTGCTTTAGTAAACTGCACTAAAACAAGCAATTAAAATTATTTGTATAGTCCTACACTGTGATGTTCTGTTTCTGTGTTCTTTACTTCAGCCTCGTCCTGTTGCTGATCTTAGACTGGAACAAAAATTAGTTTTGTTCAAATGATCGCCATACAAAATTATCTATGAATATGGCTGCTGGGGTTTGGAGGCAGGACCCCGTTGATATAACATACACTATTGCCTGTGTTTAAATTTAAGTATATTTGCTGCAAATCCTATATCTTTCCTGTTTTTCCATATAATCCTAATTAGCAGATTCTATTAGTCATATTATATTATGTATCATGAACTGGCACAGAAAATGTTCCGTTGAACATTTGCTACCCTTTTTATAAGACATAGGCACTTCATTACTGTCAAAATATTTTTTTATTTTGCCCTGCAGGTCTCTGGCAAAGAGTTCCAGTACCTGGACAGAGTGTTGTAATTAAAGAAGATAAGTGTATTCTTCAGTGTGTGGAGCCTGCCCCCACACCCTTAACCTGCCAAACCACGGCCTTTACCTGTGTCTTCCGGTGTTTCCCGTGCGATCCATCCTGTGGAAGCGCCTCCTGGGCCACTCCAGAATTTAATCAACGATCAGTGGCTCCAATGGTGAAAATGACGAGGTCCAAAACTTTTCAGGCATATCTTCCCTCCTGCCACAGAACATATAGCTGCATACATTGCCGAGCTCATTTGGCAAATCATGATGAGCTTATCTCAAAGGTATGATACTCCATGTTTTCTCTCATAAAAGAATTTGGAACAAGTTGACAGTTTTTTGTCCATGAAATTGAGCTATTCATGTCAGCGAACAAAAGTTTCCGTATTGTAGAGTAGTAATATTTTTTGCACAGAAGGTCTAATTTAATTTTGCTAAATATTTGTATTGATCATACTGCATGATCTTCCAATGCTTTTTGCAGCATTTAAAAGTACCCAAACCTGTCATTTTGTCTCATATCGTATATGGAAATGCTATTCAATGCAAAACTGCACCATTACACAAGTTATAAGATGGTGAAATATCAAATGGCTTAGGTTTCCCAGATAAAGCCATTTGTAAAATTATCCCTAAAAGCAATGTTTGTGAAAGTTGCTGATCATTGTCTAGTGACCAATTTGCTGGATAATCTGTGAAATAGCATAGTAGCAATGGAGCTCACCTACTGTATGTACTTTACCATTCTATTGTTCAGCAATAGATAAAATGTAATAAGGGTGTGATGAAAAATGAATTTGGGTCAAAATATGGCGGAAATCATGCAATTGTTTTGCAACATTTGGCTTCAATAGAATCCCTCACATGCTTCCTAACCCATAATGTCAGTTGACTTAGTGTTGTATCGACCATAATAATACATTCGAAAATGCAAAATAGAGGTTTTTTTAATATGGTATTTGGCCAAATCTGAAATTTGAGTTCTTTATAACCCGAAAATGTGAATTTTGACCAAAAAATTTTGGAAAACACAACTCGATCCTTAATAAATAACCCCCTTAAAGGTTTAAAGATTTTGCATATTTAAGTTAGGCTTTTTAAGCACTGTGAAACACTTTGTGGCATTTTATTTTCTCAACACAATTTACATTTTTATTTAGCAGTCTATTTAAACAGCTGTTGCTATAGAGACAAAAAGAGTGCGTAGGAAGGACATAGAAAAGCATGCGTTTGAAATGTGTTCACCTGTAAGATAATAGCTTTGAAAAAAAGATAAAATAAGGATTTTGTCCTTTATATGCTTGCTTTATTACTGACGTGATCCTTCAACTATTAGGCCATCCTTTTGTCATCCTAAATATACTGTTGGGGAAAATGAAATCAGTCCGAACGAAAAACAAAAATCATTTATTTTGTTGTAAAAAGGACTAGTAGCAGTACTATTTGTTAAATAAATATGTTATTCAAAACATTGCCTTAACAGCACATTTAGAAAATTTAATTTGCATTTAAAATTAAGAAAGTACCCCATTTGAAGTAGGTTTCATTAAGCTGAGCAAATAAAGTTCTACTGTTGAGGGAATAAAGCAACAGACAAAGTTGTAACGCGCTTAGAGCCTTGCTGAATGAATCCAGAATGGCTACCAGTAGCTAGTAGGACAGGACTGGGGTGATGCTAGTACAGGTATAAGACCTGTTATCCAGAATGCTTGGGACCTGGGGTTTCCCAGATAATACTGGGTGACATTATATATGTGAAAAGATAACAGGGGAAGGTCAAAATATGCATACCTCCCAACTGTAGAAACAAACCAAGAAATTGCGGAGCATGTCGTTAGCTGAAAGAAGGGGGAGTGCTCCCATTTATCTTTCTAATACCTCCCAACTGTCCCTTTTTTGGAGGGGCAGCCCCTCTTTTGACAGCTCAACCCATAGTCCCTCATTTGTACTGGAAAGTCCCTATTTTCTCTGCACTGAACAGCTAGAAAAAGAAACAAAGTTTCTAACTTAATTGGCTTTTGGCAGAGAGCCCAGAACAGGTGCAAATAAGATACTTTGTAACAATTTTGAGATACAAAAAAACTGTTTAGATAAGGCAAAATATTTTCAAACTTCCATAACCTGCCAAATTTTGTAAAATGAACATGGTAATTAGGATGTGTGGCCACAGAAAGGGGCGTGGTCAAAACATTTCCTTGCGATACGTGTGAAAAAAACATTTTGTCCCTCTTTTTACTTCCAAAATGTTGGGAGGTATGAAAATGGCAGACTTTATACTATCACAGACCCTCCGATAACTGTTGGGGTTCGTGTGAGAGCAAATGCTGTTTATTTCAAAGGCCACAAAAACTTAAAACTGTATACTTTTTAAAGTAAATATTTGGAGTTCCATTATAAAAAATCTGTTCCTTTTTTTTTTTTTACTTCTGAATGTAAATTGAAAACTGCATAGATGACAACTGCAAATGATACCCCTATAGGGTACTGTACAAAAATGGAAATCTTATTCATAAATGTTTTTTCCTTCCCAGAATTCCTGCTGTTATATAAAGCTTATTTAAAACTGCTGCTGTTGGTTTGCAAATGAACTGTAGAGCAAAAATTATTGTTCATGCCAATGAAACCAATGAAAGGTATTTTGGGGACATGAGCAGCCATTTCTGGAATGTTAGTTTTTCTCCATAGTCATATTTTTTCCACTTTGTGTGCAGCCTTGCCAGGCTTAAAAGAACACTCCATGTTTGTGAGCCATTTATAAGGTCACTGATAGTATAGCAATATAAGCAGTGTAACCACTGCTTTACACGTTTAAATACTTAAAATGCCACCTTCAAAAAGACAGTATTTTAAATAAATAGATGAGTTTTATGTTTAGGCTTTAATGTGAATCTTATAAACATCATTATAGGTTATTATCCTTGGTATATCAAAATAGAATAATTATCCACCCCTACAACATTATCTCATAAATTCAGAGTGATTGAGATTTAATTTATTGTACAGCTAATCAATATGATGCAATGTTGCAGTATGAGATTTGAAAAGCTTGGTACTGGGGAAGGGTTTTTTTTATGTGATTGAGATTCACATTCCTTAATCCAACATAAATGTATGTAACAGAGTTCCCATCAAGCACAGTGTATTGTTTGATTGATACAGAGAAAATGGACACTGTTAAAAAAATTGAATTGTTTGTTTAAGTTTGGGAAATGGTATTCCTGTATTAAGAGCTTCTGGAAAATAAGTTTCCAGACAATGGATCTAATCGCTTAAAGATTAACGCCTTGGAGAAGTAAATTATTTTTTTTTCATTTTTTTTTTGCTGAAACCCACTTTGTGTGTGCACTAGTGATGTGTGGGTCCATGGTGTATCGGGCCTACCTCACTGCACCTCTTGCTGGTCGCGGGTGGGGAGATAAGGCAGAAGAGCTCAACTAAAAACCGATCTTAGACTGCCAACTTCCAGCTGCCTGTTTTTTTTCCTATGCAGACTTAATATGGTGCTGTTTCTCAATATTGAAGGAATCATTTCATTCCTGTATTTTATTTATTTCAGGATTAAAACGGTTTGTCTAGAAGCTCAAAATTAAGCGTTTCTTTGCTGTTATAGTTAATAAGAGTCATTTAGGAAGACCCTGGAAGTAAGGGCTTGAGCACTACGGGTTGCAAAATTGCACCCCTAAGGGTTTATTCACAAATCATATGCGTCCAATGTCTTGCTACACTCTGGATTAAAAACCTGGTGTGAGCTCTGGAAGCAGCAATGACGGGCACAAATCAGCAGTGTCCTTACTGTCTACAGTGGGGTAGGCAATAAGTATAGGGCTCCTTTGTACCAGCCAGCCATAACTTGCACATATGACTGACACTCAATGTAAGGAGCAGGAGAGGGGACTTAAACATTTCTCAACCCAACCAACCTCTCATGAGTGATGTGCTGCCAAACAACAGGGCTGATGGTGGTGCAAAGTGCAATGAGCCCTAAGGCTAGTGCCACATGTAGTTGCCGCAAGCCAAGAATCCGATCCTATGATGAGAATTAGCCTCTACCTTGAATGCACCTGAATCCATTGTGTCGGCCTAGGTGCAGGCACATGCTTCTGATTTTGGCCGAAATCCAATGTGTGTGCCTGCACCTAGGATAACACAATGGATCTGTGTGCAGGTAAGGAAAGGGTTATTCTCATTGTAACAGCAGATTCCTGTCCTGCATTTATTCTAAGACTAAGATCTGCGTTGCACTAGCCTGATATGTGAAAAATATTCATCCAAGTTCCTGCATCATTAACTACAACTTTCCCGCCGGAGTGTGTTTATTAGACATCTATTTGCTGACCTAGCTGAAAAAACTCCTTTAAAAAAAGCACCATGATATTCATAGTAACATAGTAAGTTAGATTGAAAAAAGACACACACACACGCAAAGATTCTGATGTCAGTCAGGTATGACCCTGTATGAGTCTTATACCAGCTGAACAACTTGGGTTTCCATTTAGGCCTGTAGTAATGTAGTAACATGTTTTACAATTATTTCACAAACTCCCTTTAATATGTTGAAAAACCATCCGGAATAAATGGCATGACTAATGCTGCATTGATTGAAAGTGGTTTGTTTGTGATGTAACTGCTATCCTGACAGTGATGCAAGAACAGTACAGTCTGTATTAATATGGTGTTAGTACTAATACATGTACAAGCTGATGGTGGGCTTATATAGCACAATAATTAAACAAACAAGGGGTACAGAATAAAAATATAATGAGAGGGCACTGTTTATAAACACATTGGTACTCAAACTGTGGGCAGTTTGGTTGGCAATACACTGATTAATTGGGAACAGGGCATTTAATGATTGACATGGGCACATTTTGACATCTGTGTTCCTTGGAGCGCTGGAGGAGAAAGGTGCTATTGATGATGAGCAGTTCCTTTCAGCCTTAAAGGAAAGTGCATAAAGAATTTCACAACTGCTTCACCATGGCCCTGAGTCTCAACTTTGTTGACCTACTGTATTTCCCAGATTTGTGCTACTCAGACAGATTAACAATGGTGAGGCTAAGGATTTTCCGTCTACATGTCCTTGCTATAAACCTATATGATTTAATCTGCCTTTGTAGCTTAAAGCCCCGTAATAATACTTATGAATGATGGCAAGGGTACTAGCAAAGTACCTTGTGGTTTTATTAATGCCAAAGAAAATCCATCTTATGATACCTTCTATTTGCTCTTTCATTCAAGGTTCTTTTATAAGCTATTTATATTTTCGGTATCATTCACTTAAAATTGTTCCAGCGCCAATATATTTCGGGATATAAGCTGTCATTTTTGGAATAAGTTGCAATACGTGCAATTGTTTTACAGACATATTCAAGTACATATTGTTATTCTAAACCAGAGGTAAACAGTATCTTAGCAGATCCCACCAAGATTGTAAATACAGTCACCCATCCATCAGACACTCACTATAACTCTCGGATACAAAGTAATACACTGCTAGATATAACCATATCTATAGTAAAGCATATTCTTTCCATCAGCATTTAAAGAAAACCTGCAGATCACCACTGATTTCAAGCCTCTCCTTGAATCACCCCATAGACAGGAAAAGGTTTGTCATATGTATCTAGGCTCTTCATTACCACTGTATATGCTCTAGAGAAGCTGTTATACACCATTATATACATCATTGTGTCAGCAAGGTCAGACTGAAAGAATCACAGATGATGGCCTCTGTTTGGATATTATGGCAGCCACTTCTCCAACACTGTAATGGCTAACATTTGAAAATGGCTTTTGGGAATACCTTGTCATCAGGACTTTGTCATAGGAGAACTAAAATAAAACAGAGGGATAGTTATATTTATTATTTGCTCAGTGGTCACATTTACAGCAACACTACTAAGCATCAAGAACGATACATTATAAGGTAAAAGCAGATACTGAACAATAAGATACAATACTTCTGTGCAACTGGTCAGATTAAAGGAACAAAATAGGAGTGTTTGCCTTGAAATTAGGTGCTGTTGGCAGCTAAGCAGTGAAATAAGAAACCTGATCCCATTAGGATTGACAGTCCAAAGCTGCTACAAGCCATCAAAAAGGCTCTTAAACGGGGGTGTTTTTGTGCATTTATAAATACATGCTAAGCAAGGAAAAATGCATAGTTCCAAACACAGCCCTCTATCAAGCTCAAAAATGCAGGGTGTTGCATTTAAAAACCCCAAATGAATCACAGATGCCAAAAATGAGTACAAACAGAATATGATAAAATCAGTTTGTATGTATATATATATATATATATATATATATATATATATATATATATATATATATATATATATATATATATATATGCAATACCTCTTGTTAAAAGAGGGACAGTCCCTCTTTTAACAGCTCAACCTGCAGTCCCTCATTTTTACTGGAAAGTTCAGTTTTTCTCTGCACTGAACAGCCAGAAAAAGAAACCAAGTTTCTAACTTAATTGGCTTTTGGCACAGAGCTCAGAACAGCCACGGCTGCATATAAGATACTTTTGTAACAATTTTGAGATATAAGCAAATAAGTAATTATAACAATATAAGATAAAAGGTCCCTTGGGAAAAGTTAGACTCGCAGCTTAAAAGGCAATTCACCTTCATTAGCAAAACTGTAATAACTAAAAAAAAACACAGAAATATGTTCAAACTTTCATAACCTGCCAAATTTTGAAAAATGAACATGGTAATTAGGGGGTGTGGTCACAAAATTGGCATGGTCAAAAAGTTTTCGCCACGCACGGCCAACTTTTTTGTCCCTCTTTTTATTTCAAAAATGATGGGAAGTATGTAAAGCACAGTTCACATCAGATTTAATAATCAGCCTTGTAGCATCCGCTTCATCAACTTGGTACAATATTTGTTTAGGTGTGTTTTGACGACCTCCCTGGCCCTACAGTCATGACCCTGTCACTACCCAGTTTAGTTTGCATTGCAGGTGTAGGATTTTCAGTGGCAGCTATTTGGGTGCACACTATAGGAAGTGGGAGACAGGGCTCTTACTGTGGGTGACAGGGAGAGGGAGTCAAATTCATGTGACTCTCAAGAAATATCAGGTTTGTTTGATTCCATAAACGTAGTCCTATGTACCCCCTCCCCACACATATTTATATATGGTGCGTACACCAGGAAAAAAATTACTGATTGTAAAAAATAATATACTCATATTATTAAATAAAATCTAAAGCCTTTTAAATAACTGCAGGAAAGAGCTGGCTCCTGCCAGGTTATAAGTGTCTATACACATCTATATTATATCACATCTTGTTTATGTCCAACATCCCAGTCCTCATTATTTATATAATAAATTTTGTTTTTCCCACAAGATAATGTTTGTCCAGTTGTATTTAATATATTTCTTCTGTAATTGCAGCCATCCTTGTATTTATCATGAGAGGTATGTTATCCTTAGATATCATACAACATAATAAAGGGATATAAGGTATAGACTCTTTTGCCGCATAACTTTTCTTTCTGTTTTGCGTCATTTCAAGTGCAACTCTGTGAAGGTTAAACTAAATAGTTAATTAAATGTATCTTTCTGTTGTGGTAATAACTGCCAAAAATGAACCCCCTTGTTTCTATATTGCAGAAAGTTATACCTCGTTCAAGTTACGGATATCTGATTATTTTTCTATAACTCTTAATTACAGTGAAGCACTTTTTACTGGCATATAGCTAGTTCTAGGGACTTGCTATATTCAGCATCATTTAGAGTTTGTTTTGTTTTTCTTCTGTTACATCTGACTGCCAGATTCTGTCATTGATCTTTTCATTGATTAATGAAAAAAAATAAAAAAAAGCAAAAAATAACTTTAGAGGAAGTTAATCATGCAGTATCCACCCAACAGATGATGTTTGTTATGCTCAATTAGTTTGGGGGATTAAGTGGAAAATGCATTTCAAAACTTCTATTCTATATAATTTATTATACAAATGTATGTCAAACTAAAAAAAGTAGGCTAGAAATGTTGTACATTATGTTTTGGGCTTCTGTACCAGCCTAAAGCAATCACAGCCATTTAGCAGTAAAGATCTGTGTCTCCAAAGATGCCCCAGTAGCTCCCCATCTTCTTTTCCGCTGATTCATTACACATGATCTGTGCTGCTGTCATTTACTGAGCTTAGGGATAAACTAACAATATACTGTATATACAGAATAGAAATGTCACAATATAAGGCTGATTAGTTATTAATACAGATAATTACTACACGGCAGCACAGAAACCAGTGCATTTAGCACCAGAATATAATCAGCCTTGTGGTATCAGTTTATATTACAGACAAACCTTATTTTCTGCTTGTAAATATGCGATGACCCCCTAAGCTTAGCTTCTCAACAGCTGCACAGAGCCCACAGAGCATGTGAGTGTCACAGACACTTTCCAAGATGGTGACCCCCTGTGACAAGTTTGAAGTCCTGGATCATTGCTGCTGTTGAGATGCTGAAACTTTAGGCTGGTGCAAAAAGTTCAGTATATAGAATATGACATTTTTTAACCATATTCATTTTTAAAGGAGAACTAAAACTCATCAAAGAATTGCCAATGCTTTGGGCTTCTGTACTAGCCCATGGCAATTAAAACCCTTTAGCATTGATGATTTGTACTATTAGTTGTTATTAAGATTTACATTGGATAGCATCATATAAGCTTTTTCATTCTAAATAATTATAATAAAGTCAATGATAGGTGTAACCTCACATGCTGCTAATTTTCTGATTATTTCTTATGATCCCTAAGTTAAGTTTCCCAACAAAAGTCCAGAGTGCACTGAGCATGTGCTGTGTCACTGACATTCAAAATATGGCCTCACGAGATGGGGAGCTGCTGTGGACAACTCTGAAGGCATGCAGAATTACTGGTTTAGTGTTGTGGAGCCTATGTAGTAGTTTATTTAAAATACAGCATTTATAGTCACTATAGTTCTCCTTTAACTCTGCTGAGTCATTTTTGGCAGCTACAGACTAGCAACAGTAGTTTTAAGAAAAATTGAATGGAGAGAATATTAAAAAAAAAAAATAAGGATTCATTTACAATGTCAGGACAGGATGATTGTGGTGCTGATGCTATATGGGTGGCACATAGATTGCATACAGACTGGCTGGCAGGGTACCGGAAAAACCCAATGGGCCCCAGCTCTTGTGGGCCCCGCTGGCCCAGACCCACTCCCTGCCAGAATCCATCCAGTAAGGAACAAAGGGGGGGGGGGGGGTTGGCTGGAGTGGGGTTGCGGCAGGGGCCCTGAGACAGCAGCCCCAGTGGGCACCCCAATCCAACACTATAACCCTATAGTGTGTATTTTTGCATGAAGTAAGGTATCAACCTTGTGGGTCTTTCAGATTAAACACATAATTTACGGTGATGTTTTTATATTCATGGGCAAGCCAATTAACTGGATGTTAATAAAGATTGAGGATGGTCCCAGTAGCACCATCGCTCTGATTTTATTATGGCTCGTCGTGCACCCCCTCCCCCCTTTAAGGAGTATGTGACTATGGCCACTGGAAAATATATTAGGAGTGTAACACTATTACATTTTTTCCAATTGCGTATCTTCTTAGAGTTCCAGCAATCTCCACCATAGCGGTGGTAAATGAGGCCTATATTTTTGATTTCTTCAAAGAGTGAACATTTTGTCTGTATATTCAATGAGAAAAAACATAAAGTGAGATTATACGGTGCAGGGAAAATGTATTTCACTTTTCTCTGTATAAATCACTCAGCAGAAAAATAGGGTTTTGATTTTAAACACAAACACATTTAATGTTCCCCCTTAGGAAACAGACTTCCAAGAAACACACTCATTGTCTATAGTCTGAGGGTGGAATGTGGAGGAATCAACAGTTAATGTAGCCATGAAACAAGGGTTCATTTTAGTATTTCCTTGGAAAAATGTCCTAAATAATAAAGGACTCCATTCAGTGGTAACATTTTACTTGAAGGCGCTACACAGTTTGTTCATATTCAGCATTTGCTAAGTGTGTTTTGCTGATGAATGTACAGACAGAACTAACCCTGCTGCAATATGGACAGGTGTGCTAAGAGCCCAGTGAGGTTTTTAAACTGAAATATAAATCCATTTTAGTATTTGCCCAAGGCGTGAAGCAGTGATTACAATCATTGATTCCAAATTTCTGCCACATGTCTTTAAAACAGGCTCTCCTCACATTCTTCTTTTAGTCAGCTATAACTGACTCATATAAACTACTTTTTAGTGACAAGTAATACCATGGTCCATGTTTCATATTGACTCTACTAGGAATAAGTGAGCTGCAGAGGATAAACAATTTTCCCAAAGATGGTACCTCTACTGCCTGCCCGTTTGCTGCATTAGTCCAGCAGAAGTGTGAAAGCTGGTTATACTTTTGTAGTGGAATAACATAATATAAATGAATGTTTTTAAATATGATAACCATGCCATAACCCACATATTCCTACATTAAGGGGGTTATTTATTTAAGTTCGAGTTGTGTTTTCTCCAAAAATTTGAGTTTTTTTGAGGGTAGTTTCAGTAAAAAAAAAAAACTTTTTATATTTTTATAATATGATATTTATAATGCCCAAATCTGAAAATTCTCCAGCTGTCAAGGTCATGTAGTCAAAGTCAATGGCAGTGGTCCATTTAACCATTTGAAGATGTTTGTGGCCTTCATGATTTTCGGGTTTTTAACACTGGTTTGCACTGGTTTTTCAAGTTTTTTAGTTTAGCCCATAAACTCAGTAAATTCTAAGTTTTTTCCCCAATTGCATTCAATCACGTTTTTTTACATAAGCAAAAATTTGAGTTGTGAGTTTATTCGAGTTAAAAAAAACCTCACAAACACGACCTTTGATAAATAGCCGCCTTTGTTTTCCTTTTTTATACAATTATTTTCAAACCATTTTATGAAATGTGGTACAGGTATGGGACCTGTTATCCAGAATGCTCGGGACCTGGGGTTTTCCGGATAACAGATCTTTCCGTAATTTGGATCTGCATACCTTAAGTCTACTAGAAAATCGTGTAAATATTAAAGAAACCCAGTAGGCTGTTTTGTTTCCAATAAGAATTAATTATATGTTAGTTGGGATCAGATACAAGGTGCTGTTTTATTATTATAGAGAAAAAGGAAATAATTTTTAAAAAATTTGGATTACCGTATTTGAATAGAATGGGGTCTATGGGAGATGGCCTTTCCTTAATTCAGAGCTTTCTGGAGGTTATTTGGATAAACGGATCCCATACCTGTATTAACAGTACAATGGTGGCTGGTATGTGGCCACAGTATAAACACTGGTACATTTTTGAATTTTGAATCCATTTGATGTTATAAATGCTGTATATATTCGGTTTGGTTATATGCGTTATACGCTTACCAACTGTTTTTACCAACTTTTTATCAAGTTGTATCACTGTTTTTTTTTTTTTATCACTTATTACTTTTTAACACTTTTTGGACCTTACTCACAAATCATCTTGGCCACATTTTAGATGATGGAACGATGTTGGATTGACGATTGGACAATAGTACACTATCTGTTTTTTAAAGGTGATCAAGCTTCTAATTGAGGGTGTCTCCCTCCTGAATTTTGCTGTTTACTAATTGGTGGATTAATTGTGACATGTTTAATTGGATTATTGTTTGTCTATTTATATGCACTACACTGTATGTACCGTATGCTTGACAAAGGGGTCCGCCCGAAACGTTGCACTGCACTCTGCAATAAACACTTGAAGTGTCTCAGCAGACCTGTGTGTCATTGGGATTTTTCTATTAGACTATTGTTGGGAGGTGGCGGAGCCTCCACCTGTGTGCTCCAGGCATCCTTGTTCCGCCTAGTAGGTAGAGTGTGCGGGGGCCAACAACATTTGTATCTGGTCTATGGGAGGTGGCCTTTCCATAATTAGGAGCTTTCTGGATAACGGGTTTCCAGATTAATGATCCCATACCTGTAATGTATTTTAAACTCTCTTGTGTGTCAGTGGCAAGCAAAACTGAAAGGATAACTGAAGGTGGCTTTCCATTTTAGGTTTTGGTGAATAGTTGTTGGCTTGGCAGGCAGTTGTTGCCCAGCAGGGACTGTCATGCCATCTGCCTGATGAAGGCTATTTTTAGTGCTTCACTTTGCCATATGTGGGAAGAAATTAGTGTTTTTATAGCTGCTGCAGTCATGTGGGAGTTCTTCAGATTTTGTGTACCAAGACACCGCTTTTAGGTTCAAATGTCAGACCCTCATAGCTCATAACATCGTTATAAATTATTAAAAACGTAACTGTATCGGTCACCCTGGTATAGTTTTAGGGATACCCAAAATATATTCAAGATTTTCCCCTCTAGGAGGGCCAGTCCCAAGCATTTAAAAACCACTGGGTTAGAGGTTGATTTACTCCACTTTCAAAAATGATCAATCATTTTTAGAACGGTTGATTTTTTGTGTTATTTTCCCATGCTTTTCATATGTGGAGTGGTATTTTATTAAATAGAGAGGCAATCAAATGCTTGCACATTTATATGCCCATTTCACCTGCAATGTGTTTGGCCATGGCAGCATGCACATAAGCTTTCTTAATATGATCAGGAACTGAATGTGGCTACAAGGAGAATGGGTGCTTGAATTCTAAACCAAAAATGAAACTTCTCAAAAAGGCATGTAGACTACCATGGGAGTAGAAATTCTGTTGTTGTTAGTGCTATAATAAAGTAAGAGCATTCATTTATAAAAAATATAATCACAATAAAAGATAACAGTAGCAAGCTAAACTTATTCTCAAAAGGACAATAATTAAATACATTTAACAAGGAAGCACTATCATTTGCTATAATGTAATAGTCTAGTGGTGATTAAGGGCCTTAATAAACTAGAAATTATATACTATATAGAGATTTTTAATTTAAAATTGCTTTAAGTCTGTACATGACTTTGGCCTGACAAGTCTTGCCCCATTTTTAGAACAACCCCCCCCCCCCCCCCCATTTAATTGAGCAGTAAAATAGATCTGTTATCGAGAAAGGGGCCATTAACCTTAATATACCCTAGCATCAGCAAACTTACTTCTAAGATGAACTTGCTTCAATTTCCATGTGAAACAGCACTATGTGGATTGTAGACTCTATGCTCATTCCCCGTTGCCCGGCATGCTGCCAGTGACTCTGATGGTATATCAATATGATTATGATTTCTTCTATCTGTCTGCAGCACAGAAATGTTATTCTTCAACTTGTTTCGCCCAAAAGTTATCATCAGTACTGGTTTTGAGTGGAATTATTTATAGCGCTCCAGATATGAAAGGAAATTGCATTGTCTGTGAATATTCTTAATGTAGAGGGAGATTGTGCATCTCTCCTGTATCTTTTTAGAATGCCAGTGCTTTCTGCCCTACTTTTTACCTACAAAGCCTAACCCACTCAAGTATATTTTCTATATGTTCACCTTCTGCATATTCAATCTTGAAAAATAATTGAGCCCTAATCTCCAGGGGTTAGGCTCACTACTAAATAAGAGTATGTAATTAACTCCTCTCTGGGGTGTTGCTACCTAAATGCTCTTACAGAACATTTTAAAGGTAATAGAGACACACGCCATTGAACATCTCAAGAGTGCTTTTATTTCTTGCATTTAATTCAGAAGGCAAGAAGCTTTTAAGAAAACGGGATAAATGGATTTCATCTGTAGTGCCGGTCTTTCTGAAAGGCTGCAATTGTTCAGTGGGGTGATAAGTAAACACTTTCCTCCATTTAGAGGCCCGTATTTTATAACTAGTTCCATGAAAAACTGAATTTTTGTAGTTATATAAAGCAACATCTAAATGGTCTATTGTCTGGCAACATTTATAATTTTTAGATTAAACAGATTATTAAAACATTGCCTGTATTTTAAACGAGTGATGGTGAGCTATTACATGTAATTGGCCTGTGCTAGACTGTGTTAAAGGAGAATAAAAGCTACCAAAGCAGTTTATTGCCAATAGATTAGCCACAATTGTGCAAGCTATAACACTATATTTATTCTGCAGAATGCTTTACCATATCTGAGTAAACAGCTCTAGAATCTCTCTGCTTGTTTAGGATAGCAGCTGCCATATTAGGTTGGTGTGACATCACTTCCTGCCTGATTCTCTTCCTGCTCACTCATAGCTCTGGCCTCAGATTACAGTGGGGAGAGCAGGAGGGAGGGGGGAAAGGGAGGGGGAGTGGGAGAGAGGAGCAAACTGAGCATGCTCAAGCCCTAGCCCTGGAGGTTTATGCTGAAAACAGGAAGTCTGATACAGAAGCCCAACAATAGAAGGAAAGAAATGCCGTGTTTCTTTTGACAGAGGACTCAGAGCAGCATTACTTTGAGCATTTACTGGTCTATTTATATAGACTTTTCTGATAAAGCTTACTTAGTTTTAGCCTTTCCTTCTCCTTTAAAATTATGTCATTCATAGATATCTATGGAGTCCTTGAGTAGACTGAGGGCTATCCAGTATTTAATGAAGGGACACATCTAACCAAATGTCTCTAGTAGGAAAGGCATGCTTGAGAGAGTAATGCTACCAATATAAATCTTGCTCTAGTGTCTACTGGAAAAAGGACAGATGAGTTCAGCATTCAGCTAATGCCACCAATTTTATTAGAACTTCAACCCGGCATCTAACAATTTGATATGTATCCTATGTAATATGTGGTAGGCGCAAAAATCCCTCTATGCATTTCAAAATATTACAGTATATGTCTCTGTTATATTTGCAGTCATTTCAAGGAAGTCAAGGTCGAGCTTATCTATTCAACTCAGTGTGAGTATTGCTTTTTTTTTTTTTTTTTTTTTTTTTTGCAACGTTTCCTTGCTTTCAACACTTACTTGAATTTTAAAGGAGAACTTGCAAAGTTAAAATGTTGTTGGCTTATAAAGATGCTTTATTCTTTTATTATTTATTTTTTTAGGTATGAATCCATTTATAAGTAGTTTAATCAACCTAACCTAGCATATTTTTCCTGCTGCAAACAACTGAGCCATGATGTTCGCCAGCTGTGCTTTCCAGATCAATAACATCCAGAAGATCAGGTAAGGTCAAGGGCAGACAGATCGTTGGCTCTGCTGCTCTCAGCCTGCATATTTTTTTCAGACTGAGAGAAGCAGATCCACTTCATGCCCTATCTCCATTGATTTGAATAAGATCTGCTTGCCTGCAGTCAGAGGTCTTAGAGGTCATCCCAAATACGTGAAAGCAGGCATTTTTAGTCTGACCTCCGTTCCACTTTGCTGCATGCTGCACACAAGCAGAAGTGGTTCAAATGAATGGAGATGGGGCATGAAGCGGATCCGCAGGCTAAGAGCAGCAGAGTCAATTCTCCATCTGCCCTTTGCCTTAATCATGGTTTCCTTTACCTAGAAATCTTCACCAGGTACAACCACTCCTGCTATTCATCTGGGTCTTTCAGCAAGAGTAAGGGGTTTTCTGCAGGAAAACAAATCGCTCACTTATAAAATGTATCTCAAACCAAAAGACAAAAATAACATTGTGAAATAGATTAATGAACTTGCAGTGCAATGACCATTGTTTTTTGTTTTTTTTTTAAACACAAATTTAAGTTTTCATCTGATTAGTTCCACTTCTCAGGTGGACCCAGCACACACCAAATTATGCTGTGATAACTATTTAATGGTCATTAAGGCCAATTAGTTAGCAATCCCTGGCAGGAAACCTCATGTGAACTAAGCGCTCTGAGCCATTGAATTTAGTTATTTGCTATGTGTTAGATTTCAGAAAGCATCTCTGAACTGATGATTTGTAAAATGGTCATAACACTGCTTTTCATGTAATGGCAGTCACTTCCGCAAGCTGGGGTGCACTAAGGTCTGGTGCCTAGGGTGCCACTGGATCTAAATGCAGCTTTCAGGTGAATTTTAATAAGTGTCCTATCGTTTTCCATATATTTTTCTAAGGGATATTTCCCTGGCAGGTGACCAATTCACACTGGCTAATATGTAGCTGTCTTCTTTCCACATGTAGTGTAAATGTAGGTTGTGGGCCTGCAGAGGAACGTGTGTTACTTACTGGGCTACATGCGGTAGCAGACATATACTGTGAAAACTGCAAAACAACACTTGGCTGGAAATATGTAAGCATTGTTTGTCAAGCATGCTCCTTAATAGAAAGGTATAGTGCACCTAAGAACTTGCTAACATCCCAAGTGTACACAACCTACCTTGTTCCACGCTTTCCCTTAATACCATTAACCAGTTTGTGTTGCGTATTTTGTAACATTTAAGGGTTTATTGCCAAATACTGAATGCAAAAAAACTCGAAAAATTTTAGTTTTTTTACCATAAAATCTGATTTTTTAGTGGTAAAAAAAAAACCTTGATTTTTCTAAGATTTATTATTCCCCGAAGATGAAAAAAGTCCAAAACCAAAAATCTGGCATCTCAGACCTACCGAGGTTGAATATAAGTCAATGGGAGAGGTCCCTATCCTATTTGGAAGTTTCTTTGGTTTGCCCTGTAATTAACCCGAAAATCGGACTATTTTGGAATCATGCTTTTTTTTTAATAATAAATAAGGCCCAATCGTGGATTCTAGTTTGGTCGGACTTTTTTTATTTAAATAGAAAAATTCAGATTTTGACAAATAAGGCCCCCCAACTGCTATTTCTATCTTTTATATCATCTAGAAGTGATTTTTTTAATCACTTATAGATGATAATACAATATTAGGGTTATGTAATAAAAAGATTGCTAGAAGCCTAGTTCTCAATAGCAACATTATACAGCTGTAAGCATTTACTGTGCACCTGTTTAAAAACATCTTATTGGTTGCCTTGAGTTGCTGCACCTTGGCAACCTTTAGTGGCTTTTATTGCATATGGGAGTATGTGTGTAAAGCAAGTGTTTCACTTAAATGTATACATGTATATTAACTAATTGCATCTAAAAAAAATAATAATTCTGATAATCGTAAAGCTAGTTAGATACAGAGGGGTTATAACTTCTTAAAATGCATAATTCTGCAAGTAACAATTCTGTTTGTTCATTCTTGGATTAAAATTAACATGACAATTTGACATCACAATATCTACATAAAAAGGCAAACTATACCTGAATTCACCTCCACCACTATAGTGAATCTTATACTTTTTTTTGCTTTTGTCTGGCCCTGAGCCAAAGCTTTAATTTTTTATTTGTAGTCATTACAAATTATTCACGAAAAATGTAATCATTCCCTAGAGTAACTAGCAACTAGATAATATTTTCAAAATACCAAACAGCAGGGCCACCATCAGAAAACACAGGGCCCCATACGTCAAAATTTCCTGGGCCCCCTGGGCTGCGCCCACCCCACCCACAGGTCTGGCTCCCCAACCCACTGTAAAAAAAAAACATTGGTGGCTAGGGTACCCCACGTGTTAATAAAAAAAAACATTGATGGTCAGTACTTAATAAAGAATAAAAAGAAATACTTAATAAAGATTAAAAAGAAATTGGTGATTCATATTGGTGGTCAGGGCACCCATAATATTGGTGGCTAGGATCCCACATGGTAAAAAAAACATTGGTGGCCAGGGCCCCCCTTACACGTCCATGTAAAAAAATTGTGACCAGCCCCCCCCCTCAGAAGTTTAAATATAAATTGGTGGCCAGGGTCCCCCCATACACTTACAGGGACCACAAAGGGTTAACTTTAGTGGGGCCCTGTCATGTTGCACTTACTTGATTAGTATGGCCCACCTGCTGTCAGTGAGCTGCCAACTTTGGAAGCAAAAACGGAACTAGAGGGGGCGGGCCCTGGCGCAGGACGCGCAGCCGGGCCCCCGCCCCCCTCCATAAAGCCAGAACTGGCCGCCGAACATGCGGCGGGCGGACCCCCGGGGGCCCTGAGGGGGTGCGGGCCCTGGCCCGCTCGCACCCCCTGCTCCCCCGGTAGTTCCGCCCCTGTTTGGAAGGGATGGGGGGAGCACAGGTGGCTGCATCTTCTTCCAGTGACGGCATTTTCTTCCCTTATTGGTCACAGAATTTTAAGTCCTGGTAAAGCTGCATGAAGATTGGATGAGCTGGAGGAGAAGTTCAAACCTCAGCTATCCAATCCCTGAGCAGCTCAACTGGACATAAACTCTGTGACCAATAAAGGAAGGGAATGGATCGAAGATGCCTCCACCTGTACTCCTGCCCTCCCTTCCAAAGTCGTTAGCTCTCTCAAAGAAGGGGGGCCCATCTTACCCTCTGGGCCCGGTACAACACTCCCTCCTGTCCATCCCCCCCTGATGGTAAGCCCTGCCAAACGGCAATTTTAGTAGTATCTGAGCTACCTGCAAATATCTGCTGTGTTTATATGACTAAAGGGACATGTGCAGTCATTCCTTGCCAGGCTTTCATAAACTGCCTGTGGTAGCAGGGCCAGAACTAGGGGTAGGCAGAAGAGGCACCTGCCTAGGGTGCAACACTGAGGAAGCACTGGGCAGGTGCCTGTTGAATGGCCCACCGCTTACCCCTAATCCGGGTTTGAGTGCTCCCTGTAACCCGGGATGTTTATTTTCTGCTCGTCCCCTCCTCCGCACCTGATGTCATTGCGCACGCACCAAGGGGAGGGAGGTGGCCATATGGTTGCCTAGCTTGGACCACCCCTGTGTCGTAGTACATATATGCTTCCTAAAGAAAAAATTGTTATGCAGGTATTTTCTGCCAACACTGAGAATAGGATGCAACTACTGAATATTAACACACAAAGGGGCACATTTATTAACATAGTAACCAATCAACAATTGGATTTGAACAGACACCTTCAAGTTAGAAAACAAAAGCAAAGATCCGATTGCTTGCTATGGGCAATATCACCAGTGATGTTGTCTCCAATGTTAATAAATATGCCCCTAAGGGTAACCCTCTAATATTTGTACTGAAGAAGAGCATAAGCCATAACAAAAACATGTTAAACTACTTCACTCATGGGTTTTTTTTTGTTTTGTTTACAGTAAAACTAGCTACATACTTATATTTGTATATTCTTTTACATTTTCTAGGAACATGCATTTGAAAGCAGCCAGAAGTATAAAGAAGGAAAGTACATCATTGAATTAGCTCACATGATCAAGGATAATGGATGGGATTGAAGTGAAGATCCCTACAAGAAGCAAAGTCTCAGAATAACATTCAGCAGAACGTTATATCCTTAGAATGAGCGAGTTACTGAGTGCTTGGTTTCATATGATTCAGAGGCTGTGCCGCATGGAGCATCCTCTCACCCACAATCCATCATTCTTGGTGAATGGCCTCTAAATTTCTGACACTCTGTCTCTTTGCTTTGTACCCCTTTGTGAGTTGCCCTTGGCCTTGTCCTGCTCTTTTGTAGAGTTGGCTAATGGAAAGCATCAGGAGCCTTATAGCCCAATCTCTTCTTTTAACTCTGTAGAGTTTATTTGATGCTATGTGTGTAATGGCGTAAAGAAAGTGGCACATCAGGGGTGGGGGTGGGTGTGTGGGCATAAAAAGGAAGAAGTAGTAGGAAATAGTGGAAGGATCATTCAATGTCATAGACCTCCTGCAAGTACCTGGGTCTTAAATTCAGTGACCAGGTCACATCTTTTTGTAGCCAGGCTGCAGTCGTGACAACTTAAATATGAGAAATAATCCACTTCTCGGATAAGTTACCCTGCTAGCAGGCATCCACAGGGTTTCTTTTGGGAACAGTGATTGACGATCATCATCCTGGCTACCTTTAAAGAGTAGTGTTTAACATATTTTTGTTTTGTGTTGGCACCTTCAACCCTGCACCTTACACTGTTAGTTTTCTGTTCTGCAGTAATTACATAACCATGATGTAAAATAAGAGGTGTAAAATAAGAGAGCTTCTTTAACTTCTCAACAAAACATACTAGGTACCAAATCAGTTTTTGTTTTTACAACGTGTATTATTTTTCTGTTCCTTGTCGAAAAGACATTAATCTATTAGTGAATTATAAAACAGTGTGCAGGACACATATAGCCAGATTAGGGTGGAAATTGATATGTTTACCTTATTTACAATTATGGGATCAATAGTAATTTGTTTTTAGTTTTCGTTACATTACTTTCATAAATCATGATGAACAATATAACAAAAAATTTTGATGACTTTTGACATCCTTGCAACAACATCCAGCAATGTTTTTGGGAAAATTAAGAAAAAAAATCATCTCTTTGTATAACTGCAATTGATATTGGAAAAAAAGAATTGCACCAGGTAAAACAAACTCTGTGCCTACATGAAAATACATGTACTTTAATACTCAAATCAAATTTTCTATTAAGACTCTTGTATTACAAGATGCAAAACATGATTCAAAAAGGATGCATGCTTGAATGGGTGGGGAAACACACAGATTTTACTGGCAGAATCCTAAATTTGCCACAAAGGCTTCTTTCTTTTTTCACTCCTATGGCTATATTTAAGCATATATGAATTTATAAGCAACATTTGATACAAGTCTGTAGGATTATAATTAAGCCCTCATGGTTTGTAGGACCAGTAGTAGTGAAGTAGCATAATGTAGCCTCAATATTTTATTTGGAATGAGCTCTTTGCTAATAAGGGTTTGACTTTGGACTAGGGAAATGTTTTGGTTTGTTAGCCCTATCACAAAGCACCATGGGAAAGCAGTCATCATAAAATGATATAGCCATTATGGACTGTTTCTTACATTCTTTCCAAAATATAAGTAATATGCATTTATTGTTTCTGAAACTGAGAAACATGAAAAGAAAACCAAAGCGTGCATTCTGTTTCATCAGCAGGTCACCTGATAAAACAAAATAGCAATCTTTATATTAAAATGTGCTTTATTGTTTTCCTGTAAATGAATATTTATAAGCAGTGATAGAAAGCACTGCCAATGAAAGAAGAGGTAGTTACGCAGATTGTGCACATTCTCTGTTTTTGTTGTCTCGTCATTTTCTGTGTAATGTAACACATCCTGTTGGACAAACCTTTATCTCCATCACGTATCACCTTTCTTTTGACTCCCCTCTCCCAAAAGTACACTAGTTCACAGGCAAACTACACAATTCTAATTGCTGTAAAATAGAGGAATTCAATTAAGCACCTTGCAATGCTCCTAGCTTAACACTTTAGCCAGATATATTATCCATGCAAATGTTAAAGCAACGTGATGAAATCACATTGTACTCCCAGATTTTATTTGTGCTAAAGTCATTTACTAAAATGAATAGCAATAGTTTCAATGTAATGTCGTTTTTTCTACTTTAAATTTTGGATGGTGGTTTTTCTATGATATTGATTTGGATTGAGGATTATGGAGGTCTCCATTGTGTGTTACATTGTTGGTGAAGCTGTGCCCAAGCAACCATTTAAACATTTTTATCTACTGCTATCTATGACTAAATCCTGTTACAGTATAAAGTAGTTCCACTCAGGGCTATATAGAGTTTGAGTTCACTGGCATTGCATGGAATGTGTCCCAGCAAAGCTGATATCACCACCTTAAAAATAAGACATTATCTGCTAAACCTATCATCTTCTTGATTTTGTCAATAAGATGTAAAGCAGGCACAACTGCCAATAATAACTGTCAATTTCCAGTTTGGCTAAATAGATTTGGAATGGAGACTATAATGGTGAGGTGTGTTCCTTATTACTTCCTGGTATTCTTCAAAACCCCAGATGTTAAGATAATTAGGCATCGTCAAATCAGATCTTCTCTCTGTATAAGTTATTTGCAGTTAATCAGATTATAGATCGATCTGTTGAATCTGCCTTCTGAGTGGAGCAATGGTCTGGCACTAAGGCTAGAATCACCCACACTACCTGATCCTATTTGCATGTTTTTTCACTTTTATGGACCTTAAAAACATCAGAAAAAAATCATTATGCATTTATACAGTATGGTATGGCATGGTTAGTTTTGGATATAGTGTTTGGGGGAATCCTTTGGTTTGATTTGGTGTAGTGGCTGTTCTCCAACTATCTCACAAGGAAAGCTGCAGATATGGGTAAATCCAGTGATCGGATGAACTCCTGAGATGCTGCAGAACTAAGCCCAGCCCTAGTGTTTTACAGCCAGCAAAACTTGAGGGGTACGCTAGGTGTATAATTTCATAAAAATTATTTTATCTGCCATAGCTTTCTAAGTTGGTCCCCTAGACTGGTTGGCCCTTGAATACATTTTTATCACTTCATTGTTTGCTGTATGCAATAAATCAAGTGTCAAAGTTATTTACATATTTTTTATTTTCTATAATGAATGGCATCCATGGCTAAATTCTAGAATTGTATTTAATAGGGATGCACCAAAGCCACTTTTTTGGATTCGGCCGAACCCCCGAATCTTTTGTGAAAGATTTGGCCAAATACCGAACCAAATCCTAATTTGCATATGCAAATTAGAGGTGGGATGGGGAAAACATTTTTACTTCCTTGTTTTCTGACAAAAAGTCAGAAAATAGGATTCGGTTTGGCTGGGGCAGAAGGATTCGGCCAAATCAGAATCCTGCTGAAAAAGGCCGAATCCTGGCCTAATCCCGAACCGAATCCTGGATTTGGTGCATCCCTAGTATTTAAGCATATTTCTGCTACTGCATATCCCGGCTTTCCTTGTATGGTTTCATAAGCAGTGCAAATTTTCAATACGGCCTTGCATCCACATGTTTATATTGGAATTCCCTGCAGAAACATCTGGGAGGAAAGCTATTAAGCCTATCAATGCAATGCAGTGTGGGGTCTACTCATTAGATTTTATTACCACTATTGATCAACCTATGTCAGGAAGGGAGGTATAAGGACGTGACTATTTCTTAGCCTTCTGCTGATCTAAATATATTTAGAGGTCACAAAGGGAACATTCTGAGAGCTGTGAAAGCTTTCATAAATTATATATAGTGTTATCATCCCTTTTATATTTGCCTTTTTCATTTTCTTCTAGTTACATTGGGACACTTTATACTTTTCACTTTTTGCTCAATTACTATTTCAGTGATTATGAAGTCTCCTTAACAAAACGGTGTGACCTTCGCTGCATTGATAAATCATTTTTTTCCCTATCACTTCTGAGAGCTTTAGATGGATGGGGAAAAATGATTTACCATTCTCTAAAATCATTATTGGGATTATACCAGTGAGCACCACGGAGTGATTCCGTATTCCTCTTTCTTCGCCTGGCTGAGCATGCGCAGTAGAACAAAAAGTCGAACTTTAACTAAAAAGTTGCCTTTTTCATTCAACTGTGCATGTGTTTGCCCCGGGAAATTTGAAGACGGAAGAAGATCGCTCTGGTGTGGTTTTCTGCTGATAGGAGCACTGGCCCGGGGTTTCAGGTAAGTCAATACCATCACTTGGGGATGCCTAACTTTTTGCACCCCCAAGTGCTGCAAGCCTTTCCTTTTCCTTTAAAGAAGAAAGAAACACTGATTTCTTTGCTTCTATTGTGTACACATGGGCTTCTGTATCAGACTTCCTGTTTTCAGCTGAAACCTCCAGGGCAGGGCATGAGCATGCTCAGTTTGCTCCTCTCTCCAGTCCCTGCTGTAATCTGAGCTCAGAGCTATGAGTGAGCAGGGAGAGACTCAGGCAGGAAGTGATGTCACAGCAAGCTAATATGGCAGCTGCTATCCTAAACAAACAGAGACAGTGTCTCGAGCTGATTAATCAGGTATGGAAAAGCATTCTAAAAAATAAGAATGCCATTCTAGCTTGCATTATTTTGGCTAATCTATTGGCAATAGACTGCCTTGGTAGCTTTCCTTCTCCTTTAATACATTTATGCTATCCTTGTATCCTCTCTCTTTTAAAAGATGGACGAAAACTTGTTTCTTCCATGACCGTTTCCTTTAAATCCTTTAAATCATCGCTTTAGGCCAATGACACACCGCATAGCTGGATTGCCCCATTTTTTCTTTGCATAATCCAGGATTGTAAACCACAGCCAATGTCTTTCCACCATTGTCATCTGAAAGCTTTTGTCTTATTATGTTTCTGGTGCTTAAAACAATGAAACCCAAAGCTCTTGCAACAACGGGAAACAATTAGTGGTAGTGGCTAATGTTTAGATTGCCACAATTATCTTGTCCAGCAGTCCAATGTGCTATTGCACTATTGCTATGTTTGTTTTGATTAAGCAGAACATGGTGGTGTATATACAAGTCCAAATATTTTTAGTAAACAACCTTCATTTCATTAGGAACGGAGTGTGTGTATATATATATATATATATATATATATATATATATATATATATATATATATATATATATATATATATATATATATATATATATATAATTTTTTTTTTCCTGGAGTCTCTTGTCATCATCATTTCTTTTTTTTTACCTCAAACCTGAAATTTAGGGAATTTGATTGAATAAAAACAATAAATGTAAACTGGGGGTTTCTTACTTGAAAGAAACGTAATTACAAAGTATCCAAATGTTTCTAGTTAATTGCATAATAATGCAACAACGTCATTGGAATCAAATATAAAACATACAGTATTTTATAGAAAAAGAGAAGAATAGAGAGAAAAAGCCATAGTATACTGTACAGAGTCCCAGTTTCTTGCAGAAAATACATGATTCTTTCAGGACGTAAGGTATCCTTTAGGATTTATCTAATCTACATACTCTACAGGCTAAACTGCCTTCTCTTTCATACTGGGCAAATTGAAATCACACTCTAATCTCTGCATTGCTAGAAAAGCACACTTGGTGTTTTTAGGCACGTGTCTGTTGCACACAATGGCCGCTTGTACACTAGTTATGCAGGACTGTGAAAAGCACCAAGGCTGTTATTTGTTGGCTCTAGCTCAGCACAAAGCTGATTTTGTTTAAAAGCTGCCACTGTATTGAACCCTATTAGGCACTGAAATCTACCATTATGTGCTTTCTGTAACAATATGAATACAAATATCATTTCAGTTCCAACTGTGAAACATTGGGAGTGTTTGAGTTCAACAGAATAGCATTTATGGTTACAGGAAGACTTTCACATGTGTCTTACATTTATGAGTCCTGATGTATTTTTGTTCTTTCAGCTTTTGGAAAATGGGTTAGTGATATACAGCACACAGTAGACGAGCAAGATTGCAAATATATTTGCTGCACCTCTGTATATTGACTGCTTCTATCACCATTGTAAGGAAGAAGTCCCTATTCTATTCAGTGCATTGAGGGTACTCATGATACCATTCAGATTCTCAACTGAAAGTATGTATGTATATATGTGTGTATAAATATATATATATAAATATATATATATATATGCCGAAGGGATACCAGCACTCTCATCTAAAAGATTAACGGTGCCTGGGTGCAAAAACGAAAGACAAAAATGTAAAACTGGAGAAAGTCTCGCACTCACAGGCCTTCAATGTCAATTAAGTGTTTTTATTTCACAGAGGGAGGTCTTCCCTCTGTGAAATAAAAACACTTAAATGACTTTTCAGCCCTGTGAGTGTGAGACTTTATCCAGATATATATTGTGTATTTATATATACACACTTCTATTTGCGTGTTCATATATTCATGCAATGCTTATGTATCTTACTAAAATATATGTACCCTGTTTTCTCAACAAGCCACATTTTCTGATTGCAGAGCTATACAGTGGCAGTGTCAGCTTGGGAGAAGAAATAGGAAAATATTGCCTGTTATAAAACAACAATAGTCCAGCCATTATGACAAAATACTCTTACATGTAAAAAAAAAAAACAAAAGCTATTGTATCATTAGTGTGCCTTTAAATGATTGAGGGGCCAGAAGATATGAATGTGAGTATGTAATAGTTTTTTTTTCGTTTGGAGATAAAGTTGTGAGGCTCATGCATGTAACTCGAACCTTCTTTACAAACTTTAATTCACTTATGGGGTTAAAGAAAAGAAAAACTCTATCTTACAAGAATTCAAATCAGATACCTGTGTGTATTGCTTTTGTGTTTACAATATGTGTGTACTTTTTTTTTTGTTTTGGCTTATGAGTTTATCAGGTCATGTTTTCAATGTAATTGTTTGTCATCATGTTTTGTGTAAATGTACATAGTTATTCAGTATTAGAGGAAAGTGCATTATTTCTGTCATTTACAATGTGTTTGGTGCTCATATGAGAGAAAATAAAAGTTTTCAAATATTCCAAAACATCTCTTGTTGGCATCATTTAACTAGACATTTGAATACAGGGTAATTCACATGCTGCAGCAAAGACAATTGCATACACCTCAAGCTTGTGTGTATTTGGAGCTGCATTTTTTTTTACAATATATTAATAACTCAGATAGGGAGATGGAGATTCTCAATAATGAATGGGGATGCAGCTTGATGATCAATTAGGGGGAGATTTGGGGTGAATGCTTATTTGCTCTCCTAGATGTATGCGGAGCATGTAGGCCGGTTAAACCTGTTAAAGGAGTTGGCTAACACGGGATGGGGGTTGAAAAAAAGCAGAAAAACCACAGACGAAGAGTGGAAATTGAATGTATTGGCAAATGGTCAATAGCTGTATTAAATAATTTTTTCTTGGAATTTTTCTTTGCTTTTTTACATCCCTGCTTTCTATGATCACTTAACAGACAACAAATCCACCAAGGTGCAGCTAAAGGAGTAGGCCTGGAATGCCTCCTACAACCAGCAGGCTGGATTGCTCAAATGCTGGCGAAGTTTGTTAAATGAGCGAAGAAGTACAGACTGACAAAGAGGGGGAAAAATGAAAGGTTCCTGGTGATAAACTACCAATGTTCTTCATCGTATATATCAAAGTGATAGATTTTCCATCGAAACGATTCGGAAAAAAATGATCATTTTGACACCAGAAAAGGAACAATCAACACCCCAATAAGAAAATATCATCCAGAAAAAAGTTCTAATTTAAATTCAGCCAAACCACACAGTTTACAGTTCTATGTTACATTCTTATAAATCCTCATATTACAGTCAGATCAAGCAGCTTCAACCCTATTCTAGCTGTGTATTTTAAGTACATGTGCAATTTAAAAATAAGCTCTCTTCATGTATTTGCTTTATGTGTCCTCTGTGCTGTTCTACCCCAGCTAACATACCCAGTCAAGCATCCCTATGGAAAACGACTTTACTTTTTAAATGCTGCTCCACACATTACTGAAAGAGCATACAGTAAGCACAGGAAAGAATGAGACCTGCAAGACAGGTGAGAAGATGTGTGGAAACCCTAGAGCTGCTGTGTGGTTCAGCAGTGCTCAATTCAGAACCAGAGGGAGGAGGACAGAGAATCGGAGGGAGGAAGATGGCAGCAGAATCAAGTGCAACAATACAGAAGTGCAAGGAGCACATGTTAACTTAACTTGCTGTAATGAATAGAGTTTTTAACTGCAGGGAAATGTGCAGGCCCATAGCAGCAACTGCAGCTGTAAACAGACCTGCTTCCTTTATAGTGTTCAAATCCACCTCCCGTCGCTCTCTATTTCTTTTAATTGACGTGCTCGCGTCTGAGCCCCCATGTGGCGAAGGGTTGCAGAGAGGCTCAAGCAGGAGCCCCTATACATGCCAGGCCCTCCATAATATTTTCTGGCAGGGAGGCCAGCATGCTTCTGTTACACCCCTGGCTGTAAATTTTTTAGACACTGCAAAACTGGGGCCGTGTACCAAGCAACACATTTCATAAGCATTATATTATTTAGCTTATTTTAAAAGGGTCTGGTCTTTGACCTTCTCAGATTTCTACCACCGGAGAGATGTCGTTGCTAATAAGATTAGTTATGAAATATATTTTGTACAATATCTGAAAACAATCGTATACCCATTTTCTTTTAAATGGACGTTGATAGTAATGTTCAAAGTGTTGACATGAATGTTTTCCCAGTGCTCATTTATTAATAGGGCATTTGTTAATGGGGTGCCCAGGACTGCTGCAATTATCACTACAAAATTTATTCAAGTGAGTTTCATTACATTGAACTTCATAGTTGATTTTAAAGTCCAACACATTTCACACCTTGACTCGCCATTTAACATCATCATTAGGCGATGATTCAGTTCTTGTAATGCTATGAGACATAAAAGGCGTTGTAGAAGTTGAGTTTATAGTGTCTCAATAAAACCAGTCCTGCAATCCAGATCTGCTACTAATTATGGTTTAAACATAATTTAATGAAGAAAAAAAAAACAAAGTATGCAAAACTATTTTACATTTCTCATAAATTTAGGCTAATTTATTCAGAGGTGAAACAACATCAGTCTGACTCAGCAGCTGTAGACTGTAGAGGTCCTAAAAAAATTTGGGCACAGTAACCTCTAGTTACATTACAGTAATGTGTCTTTAAAAAAAAAAGCATAGCAACCCAGATTTCACATTAGACCTAAATAGTAGCTATAAATCATCTCTATAAATAGACTGCTGTATTTACAGTATTTCTGTGTTCAAAACAAATAGACCTGCAATAAATAATGGGTGTCTGGCAAAACATATTTCTTTTAAGCGTATATGCTTTATAGCTAAATTAGAACGATTATTTATTAGTTGATCTTCCTGTACCCTACTGCTGCCTCCTCCAATGCTTCATCTTTGGCATATTATAAGGCAGACAGGGACAACTCCTGAATAATTGATGGGGTTATTGATTGCTCCTGAAGAAGACTAGTAATAAGAGCTTGTGCAGAGATTGGAAGAGCCGGTTCTATTATTAGCTGCTAATGGACAGTGATATTCAGTAAACAATGGCATTTTAAAAGCTCCAACTGTATTCTAGCATTCTGCTAATCACAGAGAAAATATATGAAACAGCTTTTCTCTGGGGGGGAGTAAAATAATAGTACAATTAAAAGGGGTGTTCTTAAATAAGGAAGTGTTATGTAATATTATTATAATACACAAAAGCTATAAATATCTTGTAAATGATATCCTTATAAATCAGTTATAAACGGTGAGTTCTGATGTCATTTCTGTCACTTGACTCACTGAAATTTTTGTATTATAATAAATAAAGTACCCCCAGTTGCA